>NC_056689.1:35560000-35707500 GCF_018350215.1 Panthera leo | reverse complement strand
AAGTCAAGGAGCGGTGGTCCTCAAGTTGTTCAGAATAGGGAAGAAGGAAGGGAGCCAGGCCAGGCCGTAACAGCATCCTGGAGCCCAACAAGTAAAGTCTGTTCCATGGTTACCCTCTACCTTGCTAGCATGATGTAGATATAGAAAGAAATTGCCCTCTCATGGTGCCTGCATGGCTATTCACCTAAGGATACCTCACTTATACAACTCAGAAGTCCCAAATATGTGTTCCAAAATGTATTCACAAACAGCTCATTTTCCATAAATGTAAAATGTATTTCTAAAGATGCATTTTCCTCATTTCTAATTGATTAAATGGCTGTGATCCGAACCCTTCACTTGTCTTGTACCTTGCAGCTCTGTCCCCACTTAATTTATATAATACGTAGTTTGCTATTCGATGGAGTTAATAATAATTATGTAATAGTAACAGTAATATAAACAACAACAGTAGCTAACATTTGAGAGCTTATTATGTTCCAGGCACCATGCCAAATACTTTACACCCCATGGCATCTCACTTTACCACTTACCATAGCCCTGTGAGTTAGGTACAACTGCTTTCCCCATTTTACAGATAAAGAGACTGAGGGTAAAATACGTGATGGTAACCTGATCAGGGTTACAAGATAGTAAGTGTTGAAACTAGGATTCAAACATGGGTCTTCTAACTCCTGATCAGGTACTCTTAACCAAAAATCCCATCTAGCTCTTAGAAATTAAAAGTTTACTGAGAATCTTCCCTGTTCATATACAGTGACAATGATTTCTATAAGATATCTGATTTTTGGCCTTAGAACTATATTCCTAATTCCACTATTTTTATCCTTTTATGTTTTGCTTAATCCAGACTTACGTGTCTAAGAACAGATTTTAAAATGGAACAAAACGTAAGGTTGGGCCAATAGAGGCTGGCTCAAAATTAAATTTTGCACTGATATAAAGAAAGTTAATTAGTTTAATCTAGTCAATATCTGCTTTTATTAAACGTTAGAAATTAAATGAAGGTTTTAAAATAAATAAATCAAAGAAAATATTTCCTGTCTAACACACCCCCCAGTCTTCCCCCCTCTGGACGGTGTGTTAATTGGATGCTTTCCAAAAGGAGGGATAGAACGTTTCTTAACATCCAATTCTAGAGAGTCCAGTAACGTATTTTCCACATAATAGATATAAATAATGAACACAGAGCTACATTAATTTTAATTCATGTTAAATATGGTTTCTGGGTTGAGTTTATTTGTAACACATTCCTTCTCTGCACTATTTCACTCCTCCCCACCATGTCACTATTTAGCTTGAAATTTCACAATATGGAAAAAAACCAAACCCAATCCTAATTATCTCCTGCAGGATCATAAAAATAACATTAATAAAATGTGGTAAATATCAGTGGTGATCATTACCAGGCCCGCATCACCAGAAAATGAAATGCAGCACCCCAAAGCAAGAAGGATTAAAGCAAGCCTGCCACCATTAAACATACACATTTTAGCATATTTGCTCTGTAAGCAGATTTAATAGTAATAATAAAGTTGTCTTTAATCTGAACTGGACAAAAATTTCAAACGTGCACGCATATGCATAGAATCTCTTGCACCTGTGCACAGTCTTCTATTTTTCAAAGCAATGTCACATCCACTATTTCATCTCTGTATCCCTATCACCCTCACTCAAAGGCAGATATAACAAGACTCATTCCCCTTGACAAAAGAGATTGAGAGAAAGGGGAAAGATGTGACCTTCCTGGATTCACCTAGTAAGTCAACACCTTGGGGCTGAAACCCAAGCCCTTTGGTACCCAGATCTGTGACCCTCTCATGAAAATAAGCTTACTTTTAGAAAAACCACATGGGCACAGTGACAAGGACTCCTTACCCATTGTATGGAAACATAAAGAACAAAACACAATTAGTAAGAATAAGAGATAAATAAGATGCCTTACCAGGGACTGAAGAAAAGAAACAAAGCAGCTGTTATCCAGCAGTTAATGATGTGAGAAATAAGCAATATTCTCTGCACAGCTTTGTTCTATAACAAGGGTTACCAATACATTCATACAGGTATGATGGCTAGAAAAAGCATATTAGGTAATGTCAGATATGGAGAGTTTGGCCAGTGTGTGACTCTATTGCTGTATGACTTTATTAATATAAATAAAACTCTCAATATCAGGATGCCAGAGTAAAAAGTAAACTTTGGTTCCTGTTATAAAATGCCTGATATGTAAAATTTTAATATACTTAAGGAAATTCAAGTACATTATCAACTATTGACAGGTACTTGTTTCTGTAAAAGGATAAGCAAAAGACATTAGCCTAAATAAATAAATAGATATAACAGCATGTATGCTGGACTCTAATGAATTAATTCCCTAATTGGTCTTCCCTGAATCCCACAGCAGTCTCCATTAGGTCTTCATCTACAATCCATATGTCAATAACAGGATGCTTCTATATCTAGGTCTATGGGCCAGCCACTTAGCTGGCCTTAGGAAATAAGAATAAACAGCAGGCAAGTTGAAGTTCAGAGAAAACAAAAGCCACATTGCCGCACAAGTAGCATGTTCCACAATGTAGGCCCAGGACCTGGTACAGTTCTTTGGTCAGTAAACACTGGTTTGAGTGAATATACTTCTCTGGGGTTAAAGGATACAGAATGGGGGCACCTGGGTGGCTCAGTTGGTTAAGCATCTGACTTGGGCTCAGGTCATGATCTCACAGTTTGTGAGTTTGAGCCCTGGACCAGGCTCTGTGCTGACAGCCCAGAGCCTGGAACCTGCTTCGGATTCTGTGTCTGCCTCTCTCTCTGCACCTCCCCCAAGTGATCTCTCAAAAATATAAAAATAAACATTAAAAAATGTTTTAAAAATGGATACAGAATGGAAGACCAGAAGGGACTTACAAAAACTCTGGAATTAGTTACTTAGCCACTTATGTAGGACAAAAATTAGTTTATCGATCGAGTTTATTTTTAATTTTTTTAACATTTATTTATTTTTCAGAGACAGAGACAGAGCATGAGCAGGGGAGGAGCAGAGACAGAGGGAGACACAGAATCTGAAATAGGCTCCAGGCTCTGAGCTGTCAGCACAGAGCCTGACATGGGGTCTGAAGCCACAAACGCTGAGATTATGACCTGAGTCAAAGTAGACGCTTAACAGACTGAGCCACCCAGGCTCCCCTATCATTTGGGTTTAAAAAATTGGCTGGGGTCATTTGCTAGACATCCATCCCTTTAGGCAGGCTATGTACATAGGACTGTGCCCACGTATGTTCCTAAAGCTGACATTTGAGAATTCTGATCCAGAAGACCCTATAGTCCAGGGGGTCTCAAGCTTGAGTGTGCACCAGAATCACCTGGAAGGAATGGTAAAACACAAACTTCTGAGCCCCATCTCCAGAGTCCCGATTCAGTAGTTCTGGGTTGGAGCCTGAGAATTTTCACAGTAACAAGTTCCTGGGTGATGCTGATGTTGCCAGTCTGGGACCCCAGTTTAAAAACCACTGCTCTATCCAACACCCTCATTTTAGAGGAGAACCCCAGGCCTAGAGAAGGGAAATGACTTACTCTCAGGACCAGTCTTCAATGGCTCATTTCCTACTGGCTGATGGATACCTTTTTGTTAGGAGTTGAATTGTACCCCAGTAGCTGAGAACATCAATTTACTTGGAAATAGGGTCACTGCAGATGTAATTGGTTAAAATGAGGTCATTAAGGGGCACCTGTGAGGCTCAGTCAGTTAAGCACCTGAATTCGGCCCAGGTCATGATCTTGCATTCATGGGTTCGAGTCCCACATCAGGCTCTGTGCTGACAGCTCAGAGCCTGGAGCCTGCTTCCGATTCTGTGTCTCCTTTTCTCTCTGCCCTTCCCCCCTGCTCGTACTTTGTGTCTCTCTTTCAAATAAAACAAATTAACATTAAAAAAAATTTTAAAGATGAGGGGGTTAAGGTGGGCTCTAAGCCAACATGACAGATGTCCTTATTAAGAAAAAAATCAGAAACAGACATACACAGGGAGAATGCCGTGTGAACGTGAGGGCAGAGACTGGGGTGATGCATCCACCCCAAGCCAAAGAATGCCAAAGACGGTCTACTGGCAAACCACCAGAAGCCAGGGGAAAGGCAAGGACCACATTCTCCCTCACAATCACCTAAGAGGACGTTGTGAAGCAGCCCAGCTTGGTCTCTCTTGGGCTTCCAAGGAGAATTCTCTACACCCACCCCTCAACTGAGAACCAAGGTTCTCTTGTCCTTCAAAGTCTGTGCCCAGGACTTGGCTCCAATGCGGGTGTGTACACTGTAATAACCTTTCATTAAAGCGATGTGGCAATAGGTCTCAGGGACCTTCCAACATGTTCACATTCTGACCTGGTATTTCTACCTCTAGGGCTTCAAACTAAAGAAACTAAAATCCATGCAGGAGGAATACATGTACCTGTGGACTGAATAATTGTGAAACAAAATGAAACAAAACCTTGCTATAAGGATATTATGTAGTCATTAAAATACTTTTCATTAGGAGTATATAATTATATGGAAAACGCACATGCTATAAAATAAAGAGAAAAGCAGGATATAAAATAATCTATATTAAAAAAGTGGAAAGAAATACATCAAAATATTAAGAGTTCTTAATTTGGGGACTGGCAAGACTATTAGAACTATTTTTCTTCTCTCTGCTTTTTCTTTAAAAAGCATCTATTGTTTCCATAATAGAGAAATATCTTGGGGGGGGGGTCAACTTTCTCAAATTCACAACTTGCCTCTGTTCATCTTGGCTCTACTGTTCCTCGCCATCCTCATACAATGTCACCAAAAATCTGCCACAGGTTTGACAAAGTTTCCCCACACACAGAGGAAGGGACTTTTCAATTTGCAAAGGAGATTTATCATTTAAAATCTGATTAAAATCTGTTTCTTCCCCCATTACAAAAACCTTCGGTTAGAAGGACTATGAAATTCTGCACATAAGGTTTTCTCTCTTTTGTGTTCCTGGTGCCTAAGGTGGGGTTCTGCCTTCAAATCCTTCCAAGTGTTTCTTCCATGGAGAACAATACCCACATTTATCATCCTTTGTCTCTTCAGCTGCTTTCTTTTCCCTAACCAAGTTTTTCCCCCTTTCTAATTTTTTTTTAAACACCAGTGCCTAACATTCTTCCTTTTGTATATTGTCCAAAATACACTAGTTGAAGAGCAATTGGAGTTAAAACATGTCCTCTTTTAAATATGACTATCCATAGGGAATTCACAGTGATCAGACATTCACACCTTAGTATGGATACCTCTAGGGCTCGGTTTTCTTCCTAACATCTAGCTCAGACTACTAAACTGAAGTTGTGAACAAACATGAATGAAGTGAGTTTGCAGCATGTGGGCATGTCGTGAAGAGAGGGCATTGGCCAGGATGGGCATGAGATACGAAAACTAGAGCCACCAACGACAGAAAGAAGCGAAAATGGGGATGGGAACCTAGCAAAGGCAAAGGAAACCTTGGTCAGGGTTCTGTTGTGTGGCCCCCTGGAGAAGCCTTAATCCATTCATTTATTTATTGATTTTGCAAAGGGAGAATTTCTGCAGTAGCTTTTAACCAATACTCAAAGCAAACAGAAGCACCAAAACAATTTTTAAATTACATGACTAACATACTCTTAAGCAGGCAGAGTCTTGGGTTTCCTTTCACATTGAATATTGATCATTAACAAGTTGTACATGATGACATATTAGTCATTGCACGTGTATAAGCAGACATATATACATTATACATACATGTGTGTTGTGTGTGTGTGTGTCTTCATACACACTGGCCTCTTGAACAATATGGGTTTGAACTGGGAGGGTCCACTTATATGTAGATTTTTTTTCACTATAGTACAGTGTTCTATAACTGTATTTTCTCCCCCTTAGGGTGTTCTTAATATTTTCTCTAACTTACTGTATTGTAAGAATATAGCATATGACACACAAAACACACAAAATGTGGATTAATCAACTGTTTATGTTACCATTAAGGCTTCTAGTCAACAGTAGCCTTCTAGTAGTTAAGTTTTTAGAGAGTCAAAAGTTATACAACGATTTTGGACTTCATGTGGAGTCGGGGACTCTAACCCCACACTGTTCAAGGGTCATGTATATGTGTGCATGAGTTTTTTTTGTGTGTGAAACAAGCTTTCATAATTACTTAGCTAAGTTCTTAGCCTGGTAAGGAATTCAGAGAGGTAGCAAACTCCCTCGAATTACATGCAATAATGTGCATGTGTGTGTGCGCCAGTTTTTGGGCAGAGGGTCCATAGCTTCAACCACATTCTCAGAGGGCAGAAGTTACTGTGCTGGGGACAGACATTCTAATTCAAACACATGCTGTGCCAGGCTCCAAGCTTTCACGTGCACACCCCCAGCTTCTTGCACAGGAGGTACCCCACACACACACAAAAGAGGAAAGCTAGGATTGTGCTGGCCAAAGCACAGCTCTCTTCCCACATGGGGTGAGGCTATAGCAGCCTGGCCATGGCAGGGACCTGCTCTTTGTAGTCCAGCCAGTTCTTCCAGGAAGAATAGGGAAATGGGATGGGGAGGGACATCTAACTGGGTTTTCTCGAAGACCCTTTGATCCCAAGGAAGCAAACAAGCTGCCAGCTTTCTGATTTTCCACTTATTCTTTGAGGCAGATCCATTTTCCATTTTCTCTCCAAATCTGCTGCCCATTATACACAATCCAATGGCAAGATCCACTTCCCTCCTGTTTTTTGACTATGATGTTTCCTTTCCCAAAACTTCAGTTATCAAAAAATGGCTTAAAAATTCAAGCTGTACATTTATTACAGAAATTGAGTAAGCTTTTTAGCCAGTATTTTTGGGGATGCCTTTGGCATATCTTCAAGGGAGGGTAGCAGTCACTGATGTATAAACAGTAAGCCAACACAAACACAAAGGCCTACAATGATATATTAACTCTTGTGACTTTTCTAAGGCAGAAATATGACTGAACACATTTTATAATGTTTCTAAATATTATATTCACCAGAATACCCCATTGCCAAACCATCCCAGTTAAAAATTATGTACCTAGTTAGAGGCCCATTCAATTCTAGCCTAATTTAACATTTGGTCCCAGCAAGGGAAGGTATGACAAAAGGAACCTGGAAATGCCGTGAGCAAGAAACCAAGGTATCCCTTACACAGCCCTTGGGACCACTGCCCACCACCTGTGCCCGCCTACTTCGTGCCTCTCCCCTCCACACCTCAGAAGCAGCTGCAGCCCTGCAAATGCACTTCTATCACCAGCATTGTGGCTGCCTACAGTTTTCAGTTTATAAACCTGTAACTCGGATACCATCTCCTTTCTGCCCTCTGCACAAGCCCATAAACATCCCCAGCTCTGGCTCATGACGGGTTCTTTCCTCTAATGGAAGCTCCCTCCTGGATATCCCAAAAGAGAAAGATGTGTCTGGTAAGTGGGAGAGGTCAAACCTGAGCACAGCTATTTATTACATATACTGCGACCAGATGGATCTAACTCATCCATCAAAGCCCTCGTCATCCTCATCACATTAGCTTCTTATAAAAGCCTCCTGCTCTTTCCCCTCACAGTCCAGCCGCGCCACTTCTCTCCTCCTCTCTCTGTCTCCCTCTCGCTCTCTCCCTCTCATGCACTTTCAGGAAAATGAACCCTCTCTAACCCCATTGCTGTTCTCCTTAAATCATGGCTACCCATCACTCTGTGGCTATTTTTAAACTTTACTTTTATCAATACTCATCCTGTAGCTCAGGGAGATATTAAAACTGTACTGGGGCAAGGAAGGGCGTTTCTGACACTTGCTCCCTCATTCATCAGTTCCTCATAGGCCCGTTGGTGACAATGAAAAGATTTCACAATACCGTGCAGCAGAAACTCATTCTCCTGCTCATCCATCATGCTCAACCTAGCAGCAGTTCTACTGACCTAATCTGCAATGCCTCGGTACTCACTGGAGATTTCTTAAAGGCACCCTTCATTGTTGTCCGTAACAAAGAACAGGTCTGGGCCATTCGATAAGGAGGCTAAATGGTGCAAGGATTAATGAAATATTCCTGCATCTCCCCCAGTCCTGGGTTCAAAGACTGCGTGGCGGGCGTAGCCAAGCATCCTCTCGTGGGCTAAATGCAGTGCGGCCCACCCATAGCTCAGTTACATGTACTCAAAATACAAAGAACACTGCTTGGGGCACAAAAGAACGAAGGATCCCAAATTGCAGGCTCTGTCACTCTTCCATTTCTCAATTCATTCACTGACGGTGTTCCTTCATTTAGCAAACAGTTTTTAAGCATCTATTATGCACCAAGTTCTAACATCAACATTGGTGTCATAAAGGTGAGTACAAACCCTGGCTCAAGGAACTCATTAGTGGAATGGAAGGCAAAAACAGCAAAGATTCAATGATAGCAGTTATGGTAGACTGCTAACTGTCCCCTGGCACACTTCCTCCCTTCATTACTTCAGTTACAGAATTCCCTTTGAATTGTAGCCGGGTACGTGGCAGCCCGGCTAGAGACTACATCTCCCAGTTACCCTTCAGCTCAGTGGTGCCATGTGACTAAGACAAAGCTAATGGAGTATCAGCCAAGTGTTGTGGGCAAAGTTGATGTCACACCTGAAAAAAGCAGCAGGCTTCACACTGCCTCCCCTCTTCCCATGGATTGGAACAGACATATGTTGCTGGTGAGCCAGATTTGGCCACGAAGACCAGGACAACTAGCTAAGGAATAGCAGAGCAACCAGGAAGGAGGAGCCTAGCTTGGTGCCCGAATGACCTCAGGGAGCAGAAAGACTGCTGGTATCAGATGACCCTGAACTGGCTATGGCAGTGACCCAAACCCTGATGGCAGGTCTAGACGGGTGTGAAGAAATGGGACTCAGACACGCAATTTCCATTTTGACCTTCAGAGGCCTCTGAATGAAGCCCGGGGGGGGGGGGGGGGAGGAAAGACTGCCCTAAAGGTCCCTATGTGTTTTGCAGCTGACATGAGCCCATTTAAATGCCCAGAATTAGGACAAATGAGAGGCAATCCAGAGACCCCAATAGACAAACACAATAAGCAGTCCTGATTGATTTAAGTTCACAGACCATTTCCCCCTGACCCTCCAGCTTGTTCCTTGCTAACCAAAACAAAGCCTCTCTAGAACGTTCTTAACAGTCCACACTGTTCATTCAGTTAGCTACTCACATATTCTTTCAACTCTCCCTTTTCAAGTCTCTGTCCTGTCTCTGGAATGAAAACGCAAGCTCCTCGAGGGGAAGAATTGCATCTTTAGCTTCTCTCTCACACAGAGCTCAGCAAGCCACAGGCACTCAAAAAATATGAGCCAACTTAGAAATGGGACACCCAAGAAATGCAATAAGGGAGACTGGGCAAATTTTGTAACAGCAAAACATTAGTGCAGCAAAGAACATCTGAGGTGCTCTGGTTTAGCAATTCCATTACACACATGCAGAAAGGAGAACTCCAAGACAGGTTAAGTCCTGAGACTAAGGTCTCACAGCTCGGTAATGGCAAAGGTGCTACAAAAATAGGGTCTCCCGTGTTCTTTCTGCGATAGTGGAATGCCAGTCTGGGCCAGAAACAAAAGCCAAGCCCTGTTACCAATACCAAAGGTACCTACTCTCACCACTTTTGTTACAGCCCACCACTTTTCAACCCACTCCTGTCTGGTAGCAAATTCCAGTTGAGAGCCCAGGGGCAGGTAGTAGAGAGTAGCAGAGACATGTGTGGACAATTGTGGAGTGTAAAGGCTGAGGCACACGATTAGCTTAATTTTAATCTATGTCAGGCTCTTGACCCTCTTCCCTCGATTCCAATCAAGAAACACCTTAGCAACTTTAAACTTGAAAAGGCACCAATTTCTCCAGTCCAATTTCCACTTTTCCAAGTAAACTATCCCTATTTTATAAGGTAACTAATGTGTGCTACACAAAAATGTTTTATTTAAAATTAATTAATCTAATATGTCGTTGATTTTAATATTCTATGATTTTATGTACCACTAAGAAAAAAGCAATGCTATTAAACTAAAACATAATGCTTTCCAATCATTTTGAATTTTTATTTTATACTTATTAAAATAGTTGTTTTTGGCCAATTCAGATATTTTTATCACTCATGTATGTATGCATACATGAAATATATGGCATAAGGTATTCTAAAAACTGACCCTCTGGAAGCAATTTTCAGCTCAGAGTTGATCAATGTTTCCATGCAAAATACCATCTTCTCTGTCAGTCCAGAGTGTAGCTGATGCAGCCACCAACATGCATTCTGCACATTTTGATACAAACAAGTTCTCAATCTTATCAGGAAATGCCAATAGAAGTTTTTCAGACAACACTGAGTTCTAGTCTTCCCTCAAATGGTCCTTCAGTAGTTTGTTGACTAAAACCATAGGGGTTACAGTTCAAAGGAGTCTCCAAGATAGCCGCCAAGACTGGCCCAGCAGAGACAAATATACCATGATAGACCCTGGTCATAGCTTTCTTTCTTAAGATGCCATAACAGGGCAAGATACATCCCCATGTCAGAGATTTTAAAATGTGAAAAAACACACATCTTAACATGAAATTAAGTGTTACTTTAGGTGGGCATTTATTGCATTATTTTCCCAGAACTGCATTCCCTTCTTTTGGGGCTGTCCATGAGCTTGTGACAGGCCTCTGCCTATCATGGGAGGGTACAGCTTGCCTCCCAGACACAAAAGTGGATGCAGGACCCCAATCCTAGGACTACATTCACCTGCCCACCCCAACCTCAGACACCGAGGGTATCTATCACAAGGCCAATATCAAGGCATCATTCAGAGTGGAATATTAATCCAGAGATTCCAAGGGGAAAAAATCACCTTCCAAGCTCATTCAGGTTATTGGCAAAATCCAGTTCCTTGTAGTTACAGATCTGATGTCTCTGATTCTTTCCTGGCTACCTGCTGGGACACACTTTCTGCTTCTCTAAACTGCTGGGATACCTTCTCACAGGAAACCTTCCATCATCAAGTCAACATGTCAAATCCCTCTCCTGCTTCAAATATCTATGGCATCCTCTTCTTCCACCAGTTGAAGAAAGTTCTGTGCTTTTGATGACTGTATGATAAGATTGGGCCCACCTGGATAATTCCTGTTTTTAAAGGTCACTTTTAAGATAATCCCACCCTTTTTATCAGTGTTTGTTTATTTTTAAGAGAGAGAGTAAGTGATCAGGAGAGGGGCAGAGAGAGAGGGAGACAGAGAATTCAAAGCAGGCTCTGGGCTCTGAGCTGCCAGCACAGAGCCCAACATGGGGCTCGAACCCACAAACTGAGATCATGACTTGAGCTGAAGTTGGACACTCAACTGACTGAGCCACCTGGGTGCCCTGCACGATTCTCCTTTTTAAAGGTCTACATTACACCGTAACACAATCCTGGCACTGATGGTACATTCACAATTCTCAGGACTATGGGGCACAGAATCGGGGAGGGGGCATTTTTAGAATTTTGCCTACCACACCAGCCCTTCTGGCAACTATGGGAATGACCTAAGTAGTCTTCCAATAAAATCCTTTATTCTCTTAAGTTAGGCCAAGTTGGATTTCTGAGCCCTAATACACTATTAAATCAAGTAGAGCAAAAGACTAATGATATCAAGAATGACCTGACTCATTTTGACCAATGGGGAGCAGATAGTACTGTTCTTAAATTAATCTAAATAAAGCTAATTCCAATTCCATTTGGGAACATAGGCCCTTCAGGAACTAAATTAACAACAGTGAAAATGCAGGAAGATTACAGCAGTGCCTCAAGCATTTCAACAGGAAATAGGATGTTGCGTACCCATCTTCATACAGGGCTGACAGAGATAAGAGCCCAGAGCCCCTAAAAGACAATTTCCTTAAAAAAAAAAAAAAATCCAAGATCCATGTTTTAAATCCCACACATAATGGGAAAAGAAACCTTCCACGCCTTTTCTCTTTATTAATAACTTCCGAGTATTTGGCTCAGAATATCATTATTAGATTGCTATAAAATAATCTTGTTCTGCCATGTGATACACTTAGTGAGGCCTCCACTCACCCAAATATCCCTCACTTACCTTGTCTCGCCAAAATGGTTCCAATATTCTTTGCAATGAGTGATCAGAGAGAGAGAGGAAAAGATGAGAGAGGAAAAAGGAGAGAACGCAAACGTATCTGAAGAAAACCATTTCAAAATTTTTCTTCAACACTTATCTCCAAAATGGCCCATTTGATTCATGAACATCTCTAATGTATATCATCAGTGACTGAAGGAGTTTTTTTATATGATTTTTGACAATTTAACAAGTCCTCCTGACAAATTAAATGGTTGTGTTGACAACTTAACTGTACTGCCAATCAATATTTTCAATTACTTTCATTGTCATTCAGAAAAAATACAACACGAGGTCACACAGTGGTAAAACCAAGGGAAAAAAAAATAAAACGAGGAGCGACTGGTGGGGTGGGGGTGGGGGGTAGGGAAGAAGCAAACTTTAAGACACAACACATCATCATCTGCTCTGGGCCTAGGGGACTCCGGGGTTCTGAGACATGTCTGGAAAATGGCACTTCCCTTGGGGTGACTCTCTCAGACTCTACAATGGAGATTTTTCCCTTCCTACAAGCTATTTAAAAGTCATTAGATTTGAGCCATGGACACACAGCATTTTATTAAAAGGCCCTCCTTTCAGGCATTTGCCAAGCCGCCACCACCACGTCCTCAGTCCTCCAGAAAGGCCCTCCAGGACCCACAGGTACTGTTTCACAGCCTTTCCAGGGGTCGATTGGTCAGTCTGAAAAATTCAAGTCTGAGAACGCCAAGGCAGAGGTCAACCTTCTTAAGCTTTTCAAAGGGGTAGCAGCAAATCAATATTTTCAAATGTGTATTTATCATGCGGGAAGAGAGGTTACCCACGGAGAGCAGAACAAACACAGAAATATTCCAGTTTTTTACCGTCCAGAGAGTAGAAATGGAAAAAGATGATCTGGGGGTTAAAGGCAGATTTCAAAACTGATGATTTTTTTTTTTTTTTAATGATCGCTCAGAGTAAAGGATTTTAAAGGGATTATTCAGGGAGAGGCACCAGCCCTGAAGTCAAGGAGAATGCTGTGGCAGTGTCCCAGGTCCTTGTGACTTCTGGACACTCCATCACTAGTGGTTGTTGCCTGACCATGAGAAAAGAACACAAAGCCCTCCCTATTTGGGTCTGCCTTCTCTGAGTAGCTGCCCATGCTATTATTCCCCTGCCCTAGGCTGTCCTCCCTCCTTCTCAGGCCCTGAGACTCACCTCCTCCAGGCAGTTTTCTTGGACTGCACTTTCCCAGCTCTCCTGGTACAGTCTGCACCCTCCCATGCCCGTTTAGCTCTGAATCATTTAGTGTCTTGTATTATTATCTAAATGTTCCACATACTAAGCGCTTTAGAAATATTCACTTAATCTCCTTAGTGAACTGTAAGTACCCTTGGGAAAGGACAACGTCAGCCTTCTCAGGACCTCTCACCACAACCGATACGAGGGTGGCAGGAAAGCCTCTGCCAATGGTAGTGCCAGATGATGGGCAGCAGCTGCCAGGAATTACATGCTGAGGCAGACGGCCGACTCCCAGAGGATATGAGGCCTCACTGAGGGAGAACGCAGTGCGAGGGTGGGTTGTGTCCATCGCAGGCAAGGAATCAGGAAGTGGTGAAGCGTGTGTCTTTTCCCCTACTCTTGGACAAAACACTGATGTATGTACAGAGGGTTCTTGATAAGTGACTTAAAGAATTAAGTCATAATGAGGCTCTAGCATGCAACAATTCTGGAACTGTTACTTCGTCACCAAACTCGGACTGTGACTCGGCAATCACTGTGCACAAGGGGTAGTCTCAGATGGTAGAGAGCCACGGTACAGTAAGACACGTCCCGGGCCCTCAAGGGGCTCACCAGCTAGTGAGCATCAGAGACAAGAGAACAGTATTATTAGTAATAATATAGCAACTGGTCCCCAAGGAGGACTTCGTTTCAATTTGGAGGAGGAGGAAATGCTTCCCAGGAGTGATGTCTGGTACTGGTATTGGGCCCTGAACGGTAAGAGAATTTAATAAGCAGGGATGAGAGGAATGAACATCTCAGGAGAACAAACACAGAACGCTGGCTTAGCCCTCAAAGGCTATGCAGTCTAGAAGGAAAGAGGAGGCAAGTATAAACAAGGTATGAAGTGGAAGAGATCAATAGTCAATTGCTGCCAGAGCTCTGTGGCTAGATCCATGTCTTAGAAAGGCCAGCATTGTATCAATGAGTGGGATGTATTCGAGGGATGAGAAGCTGTAGGCTCAAACTAGCTGTGGTGCCATTAAAAAAATGGAGAGAGAAACAGGTGAGGACCTTGGCCAGGGCAGTGGCTAAAGACAGGGAAATAAAGGAACACCTGTGACAACTCTGTTGGCAAAGGGTCATGAGCACCAGGTGACTAGGCAGACATAAAGACTGAGAAAAGGAAGAAGGGTGATAAGCCCAGCCCCATAAAGGCTACAGTCATCCATACACATGGCCAAACAGGGAGGACAACCTCTGAATCCTCTTATGAATCTTAGCATCTTAGCAAGGGCCTAGATTTCTCCCTCTAGATGCTATGATGATTCAGGAGACCCTTTCCCACAAAACTAAAGGACTGGGTTCTCTAGGCTTTAAGAAGAGTATTCCTGTTGCCAAGAAAGTTATAACACCAATATATGACAATATCCAGGTATCTTGAGACAGGTGAAGAACAACTCTCCAAAAGGAACAAGAAAAGGGAGTTAAACGGATACACTTCAGCACTCAGCATCTGCACATCAGAATACACAGTTCCTCAGGAAGCGAGCTTCTCTGCAGGTAAATAGTGACACATTCAGAGCCCGTTACATCACTAAGGTAGGTCATCAAAAGCTTCAAA
Source organism: Panthera leo (assembly GCF_018350215.1). Classification (NCBI taxonomy): domain Eukaryota; kingdom Metazoa; phylum Chordata; class Mammalia; order Carnivora; family Felidae; genus Panthera; species Panthera leo. The sequence goes on along the minus strand of NC_056689.1, from coordinate 35,692,565 downwards.
TCCAGGGCTCCAAAGGGGAGACTCATAACACTGAAGCTTTTGAGAGGCCGTTGTTATAAAGGTTGAAGAGGATGGGCTACAAGCTATCCAAGTATCCAATACAAGTATCCAAGTATCCTTGTAACCAATACAAGAATATTCCATTCTCCATGGTGCTTCCCCAACTTACACCCCACAGCCTGCCCCTGCCCCTTTCTACCAGGAAAATTGGGTGAGCTCATCATCTTCCCAAGCCCAGAACCTGCCCACATCTGTGAGGCATAGTTCTGTCCTCTGGGACTCTCTGAGCTTGTTCCATCCTTTTAAGACTTCTGCTGAGAAGCCCTCGAGGCTCAAACATTACAAAGCTTTGTTGGACCAATCACTTGATTGCACAGTGTGAAGAAAAATTGACAAGCTACATAACAGAGGCCCCGATTTATGTGTACTCAGGAGAGGGGCCTAACAAAACAATGTCCCACTGATCATCAACCTCTTTACCAAGTGGCTGGCTGCCTCTGGTGTTGCAAGACACTCCCCCTCAACACACACACACACACACACACACACACACACCTTTCCCCTAATGGCTTTTCTTTGTAGAATGAACAAATATTCCCTCAGTCCTCACAGTAATATAATGCTAGAAATTAAAAAAAGTAGAATTTGGTGCATTTCTCTCATGACACACACACACACACACACACACACACACACACACACACACACTTTAAATAAACAAAAACAACAAAGGAGATGAAGAAGAAAGAAGAAAAAGAAGCCTGGAATTGAAGCTTACATAGGGAGAAGCATGGTTCTCGAAACCAGTCCTATGCTTGTGTTACTGAAAAACCAATGGATTTGGCTCAGTTCTGTTAACCATCAGCAATTATCTTCCTGTCAAAGCTAAAGGTAACAAATTTCCCCATATCCAGCAAGGCTATATCACCAACCGGACACCAACATCATCTGACGGCAAGTAAATCACCACAGCAGCCATGGGCCCTGACAGACAAATGCTCTGTCTCAGAAAATCCAGGCCTATCACTCAGAAGGGGAAAAAGGTTCTCTCAGCTGGTCTCGCAGAGAAGAGATTAAATGTTGCAGATTTTGTAAGTAAGTACAGTAGAAAGCAAATCCTAAGTATGAGAATTATTAATGGACTTTACACCAGTCTTTTTAATCTGTTGCAAACATATGCTCATCTATTTTACCTTCTTTCCTGATGGACATAACAGGCAGCAACAGTGCATTATCCCAACCTTAATCAGAGCCAACAGTACAAGAACAATGTCCTGCTACCTATCAAATGGGGACTACTTTAGCAAGAGCTGTTCTTTTATAATGAAGACTGTGTAATAAAAGATACCACTAATATGTCCTGTCCTTATACTTAACAATAACATTCATTTCATGATATGCTACATAATGGGGATATCAGTCCTTAACCTACTCAGGAACAAAGTACTGCATTATCACAGGGCAATTGGAACCTGGCTGGAATCCCCGATAATCTACGGGTGGAAGCAACAATTCCCCCCGGCAAAGGACACAGAGTGCTAGTGTCAGACTCCAAGAACCAGTTTGCCACTTGATTAAAGCCACCTTGAACCCTCACAATCACCAAGTGTTAAATATGGGACTGAAACATGTAACATTATGCAAACACCACCAGGGAAATCTTCACTAGATTATACAGTAAATGTGTGAGCATCTACAAAGAAGCTTGTTTGATGCACCAGTTTATTTCACAGATTCACAGACCTGCTATGAACCCAGAGCTCAAGTAGGAATAGTGGGGGTCCCAAACAAATCACTGTCTTTAATAAAAATGCAATCTACCTGAAAGGATAAACTTTATCCATAGAACTCAATCATCTAGCAAGAACCAGCTATCAGGCTCAAATTAGACATACAGAAAAAGGGGAGAGATTTATGAATGGGCAAATGGTGCTGTGCTGAATCAAAGGTGACATTACTGGCTTAACAGCCTGGTACCATGAAGTGTAAGTATGTGTGTGTTTAAAAATAGCTATTGGGGCGCCTGGGTGGCTCAGTCGGTTGAGCGTCCTACTACAGCTCAGGTCATGATCTCACAGTTTGTGGGTTTGAGCCTCGGTTGAGGGTCCGACTACAGCTCAGGTCATGATCTCACAGTTTGTGGGTTCGAGCCCTGCATCAGGCTCTGTGCTGACCGCTTGTTCAGAGCCTAGAGCCTGCTTCAGATCCTGTGTCTCCTTCTCTCTCTGCCCCTCCCCCCACTCACGCTTTGTCTCACTCTGTTTCTCAAAAATAAATAAATGTAAAAAAAAATTAAAAATAGCTATTTATTGAGGCCTCACTACATGCCAAGCACTGGCCAAATACTTTCACATATTATGTCACTTAATTTACACAAACCGTGATGAAAACCCTTTAATATTATGTTAAAGATGAGAAAATGAAAAACCAGAGAACTTAAGACCCTCAATGTAAGGTCACACAGCTGAAAAGTTGTGTATCCAAGACTCAGTGTCAGGCTCACCAGCATCAAAAGCCGCTTCACTTTTCACTGTACCACAGCAGTCAGTGATGGACATCAGCCTCCTCTCACTGTGACCACACACAGCCCCATCTGGAACATTGCTGTTGGGGTGGCTGCCTGGAGACAGGCTTGCCAACTGGCATGGGGAAAGATGCAAGTTCAGAAGCCTACAAAATCCTCTGACCTGTGATGTGAGCTCATCGGCATCATGCTATGCTCACCCAGGTGAACCTACCCTCTAAATCAATAATCATCCAGAGAAAAAGGCTAAGTGACCTGCATTTCTTAAATGTATAGGTATTATTGGTCAAATTCTAAGTATTATATTGAATCATATGAAACTGACATTTTTACAGGTCAAAACTGATTCAATATTTGCAATTTCACATTGTTCAGAATTAAGGGCAGGAAGGGGGGGGCAAATCATCCACCTTGAATGGAGAGGATTTTTAAACTAGACAATATATTATGCCTTAATTTCAAGCCAAAGTTAAAATGCTATAGTGAGATGAGGGAGAGTACTGGACTGGTGGGGAGGGATCTAGAAAACTGAGTTCCAGGTGTGTCTTTCCCCAACCAGCTATATGGCTTCAAGTAACTTGGCCTCTCCTCTCTACCTCAGTTTCCACCTATGTGGCAAGAAGGTGTTGAACCCTAAGTTCTAAAAAGTTTCTTCCAGTTCCAAAATGTTATCATGCTAGTGCCCTGCGGCTGACACAAGATGTTCTTCTGAGAAAGGATATGTGGAAAAGGGGAGTAACAGAGAGCCTAAGGGAATAAGAAGCCTGCAGTAAGAAGAAGGGGACCACCATAGATGATGAAAGCAGCCCAGGAAAAGAGAAATTGGAATTTAAAAACAAAGTTATTAATGTTATAAACTTGGGAAGCACCAGACTTGGAAGCCCAAATACCTAATGTTTCTACCTGCCTACTTATTGAGTACCCAAAGCTCAATAAGAAACTGGATGGGCAGTCTGAACCACATTTTTCTCATCATATTCTTCTAAGAGGTTCAGAGACCTTTAACACACCCACAAATCAAATGCCAGCAGCCAAATGAATATGGCATTCTCCTTCTCAGGATTTATGGCTGATGTACCAATTCCTTGTCTGGTCCTAAATCTGCTATTTATGAAGGAAGTACCCAAAGGCCCCAAGTACAGCTACACGCTCCACATATACCTGCACAGGGGCACAATGACATTTGGTGACAGGACACAGTTCAGAAAAAAGTTCTCTAGCATGACAGTGCTTTGGATTAGAACATCAAACAGCTCACATGGGCCTGGCAGTAAATTGCCAACCTTAAATATAAGAATGGTCTAAGGAGAGCTGGACTCAGCCCACCAGGGTACCAGTTCTCACTGCGCCAAAAAGCACAGTGGACCAACCGGAAGAGAAGAAAGCAGTCTGGTAATCACCTGCCATGGAGTCTCCTTCTCCAGTGGACTTTATTTCTTCTCCACATTCTGCAAAGGTTATTCTCTGATATCTCCCATGGAAACTCTACCCAGTGCCATAACACTTGAGAAGTTATCTATTCTAGCAGGTAGAGAAAGAGACATTAATTTGTCCTAACAGACGAAGTACTTAGCTGAGAGTCAGAAACCTTAGGTCTAATTCAAAATCACAAAACTGGGCCAAACAAGCCATATTTTACCAATAGGGATGACATGGTTTTGAGGGGTGGTTGCCTATAATAATAAAGAGATTTCACATTAAGAATTTCTGGATTCTCTTAAACAGTAAGATTTCCAGTAATGACAAAGTAGCTTATATTGGACTAACCCTCCATAAATAACAGTGATGAATTTTGGAGAAAATATTTTTATTTATTTTATTTTTTTTAACATTTATTTATTTTTGAGAGACAGAGAGAGACAGAGACAGAGAATGAGCAACGGAGGAACAGAGAGAGGGAGACACAGAATCTGAAGCAGGCTCCAGGCTCTGAGCTGTCAGCACAGAGCCTGACACGGGGCTCGAACCCACGAACCGTGAGATCATGACCTGAGCCAAAGTCAGTTTCTTAGCCTACTGAATCACCCAGGTGCCCCTGGAGAAAATATTTTTAAAGAACTAGTATGTTAACACATTGGGAAGCAACCCAAAACAGGCAGAAACTGGATGGAAGTCACTTATTCACAGAAGTGTACAAGGTAGCGTGGCTAAACCATAAGCAGAAAGTCATACTCTTATTGGCTACCAAGCCAGAGGATGGATTTTACTACAGACAGAGCTGTTGAAAAATGAGGGGTGAGATCCCAAGAAGGAGGGAACAAAGAATGAGATTCCCAAATCTGAAAATAACACATAACCAGATCCTTGGGTGACCTTGAAGCACACAATTTCTGGGAAAATCACAAAAATCTGAGTGAAAAATAACAACTAGAAGTCTGAAAGAACTGAGAAGAGGTCTCAGTTGCTGCTTGCCACAGGGGAGACACAATTTGTAATTTGAGTCCAGCTAAGTCACCTGCTAGAACAAAAACTCAACATGCTATACATATTTTTTAAAAATAACTATAGTCTACTGATACATATAACGTATTGTGCTCACTTCAGCAGCACAGATACATGCAATGTATTACCCACAATGTCCAGGACACATTAGATTACTAGACATGCTAATTAATTGGAAAACGTGATCCACATTCAAGACTTTTTAAAAAGTCAACAGAAACTAAGCCTAAAACGACTGAGATTGGGGAATACATAAGTACTTTAAAGGAGGTGTAAAAGAGGCACATGGGTGGCTCAATTGGTTAAGCATCCAACTCTTGATTTCAGCTCAGGTCATGATTTTATGGTTTATGCAATTGAATCCTCTGTTGGCCTCTGCACTCACAGCATGGAACCTGCTGGGATTTTCTCTCTCCCTCTCTCTCTGCCCCTCCCTCACTCATGCTTTCTCTCTCAAAAATAAACATTTTTAAAAAATTTAAAAAGTAGCTACACTAGACATGACCAAAGTCTTAAGAAAAAAGATGGTTATAATAAACGAAAAGATGACTGAAAGAATATCTCATCAGAGAAATGTATTTAAAAAAATTTTTAAAAATGGAAATCTGGAAACTAAAGTACAATATTTAAAACAAAAAATATGCTAGATGATCTTAACATAGGAATGGAGATGGGAAATGAAAAGATAGGTCAAACAAGATTAACTACCCAGAAAGAGGAAAAAATATTTTACAAAGCAATAAACAGATTCAGTGACCTGTGAGACAATTTAAAATGGTCTAAGATACATGTAACTAGAGTCTCAGTAAGAGAAAAAAATATGAGGCAGAAAAAAAAAGAAACATCAATGGCTGTCAAACTTCCGAAAATCATTAAGAGAAAATCTTGAAAGCCGAGAGAGAAAAATGATACATTACTATACATACATGCAGGGAAACAATGGTTAAAAGTGACAACTGACTTCCCAGGACCAACAATGGAGGCTCGAGACAATGGAAGGACTAAACTGCTAAAACAGCAAAAGTCAAACCAGAATTCTATACTCATGAAAATATTATTCAAAAATGAAAGCAACACAAACAAAACTTAAGATAAACAGAAATAGAGAACTTTTGCCAGAGACTCAAATAAAAAACGTTTAAAGAAATTCTTCAGACTCTAAAAAATATCATCCCATGAAATTTCTGTCCCATAAAAAGGAATAAAGGAGTGTCTGGGTGGCTCAGTTGGTTGAGCATCTGATTCTCAATTTCAGCTTAGGTCAGGATCCCGGGGTTGTGGGATTGAGCCCCATGTCAACCTCTGTAACTGAGTATGGATGGTGGTTGGGATTCTCTCTATCCCTCTGTCCCTCTCCCCCACTCATATGTTCTATTTCAAACAAAAAATAATAATTTTAAAAAAGGAATAAAGAGCAGTGGAAATGGGTGCTATGTTATCAAATATAAAGACTATATTTTCATCTTTCAACTTCTTTCAATGATATATAGCTATCTAAAGCAAAATTTTAACATTAGTGTGGCATTATAATCTAATGCCACCTAATGTATATAATCTAACGCCATCTAATGTATGTGAAGCATCAGAGCATAAAACCATGACTAGCATGCACTAAGCTTTCAATAAATACTTGTACAATAACTATTGTTGAATTCAGATTGCCACCCTTGAGCTAGATAACTATCCTAAGGCTCCTTTCAGCCTTACTGTTACACGATGATAAGTAGCTATGGCCAATCTCTTATCCACTGCTACTAACAAACTGCAAATAATCTCTGATAGTAATTCATCCAAAAATATCTTGGTTTCATTTGGATTGATATGTCACAATCTCCCAATATGCCATTGCAGTCCCAGCTACAGGAGCCAATGTATCACAGGAGATCAATTAAGAGTCTTGGATACATGACAGACAGGAAGTCCATGACATCTCCACTTCCATGGGATATCTTTCTCACTAATGACATGTAGGTCAAGTACAGAAGAACATGAGTTTTGCTAGTAGAAGTCATTCTATTGGACTATGTAACTATTGGATGTGTGACCTAGGGCAAGTCATTTAAGGCCTCTAAGATTCTGTTTCCTCATATGTGAAATGCAGAAAATAATAATTTCTACATTGGGTTATAGGGATGATTAAATGAAAGGAGGTTTATAAAGTTCCTGGCACCTAAATGACTGATAATAGGAGATTCCCAGTTGTGATTATTTAATAATTAAAATGTGCTTTAAACTATTATCCTCAAAGCAGTTAAATTAGAGTGGACTCCAGATGATTCTGTCTTATATTTCCTTTTATTACTGAATACATCAATGAGTGCAGCAGCTAAGCCTTTGGATTCAGGGTCCTTTCACTGTATCCTCTAGATAAGCAACAACCATCCCATTTAATCACACTTCCTTGAACCCCTTTTCCCATCCTGTTGGCAAACCAAGATACTGTTACCACAAACTGGCCCGTTTCTTCAAACGGTGAGTTCTCCTCCTCCAAATAAGCGGGCCAACTCAAAAGCTGATCTAAGCCCATGACAGGTAGCATCAGAGCAGTTCAGATCCCATACTACCCCAGACTCATGGATGATGGGAATTCAAACAAGAGGCTATGAAAAACACAGTGAGAACACATAGTGACAGAGGGAGAAGTGCCCTCTGTGACTGTCAAGTGCCAGTCATCAACTGTGTTGTAAATAACCTCCCCAGATGATCAGCTTCAAAAGCAAAGATTCAGGGTCTAAAGACCTAGGGTGCAACAATGAGCATCCTTATCACTCAGCACATTAACCATTGAGAAGCCAACCAAGGCCTAATCCACCAATGCGTCACCACAAACCCAACGGGGCTTGCCTCACTTGTTATCAATTAAACATGAGCCAAGTGTGGTGTTTACAATCTCAACTCAAAAATGAGTTGCTTCTCTGGTTAATTACTGGTCAGGTGGCTTTCTATCTGCCCTTAACTTCCCATAAGTGGTTAACCAACAGCCCATCATTACCAGCTTCATGAGGATTAGAGGTTAAGCATAAGCTTGATTATAAGCCATAAATGTGAGTAATTTGAAATGTTATTGGTTATTACAAAAATATATGATAATAATTTCCTCTTTAATGAAAGAGAACATGTTTATAGTGGTCCCAAGCTCCTTGTTCAGCCTTTGGGAAAGAGATGAGAGCCTGATAAACAGCTCAGCCTCAGGATGGGCATCTGGGGTAAGGTGGCACAAATGAATACTACTTAGCAAGGTCATAAAAAGGGAGACACATCACTGCATTTGTATGATAAATACTGAGTTTATGGGCCCCTTTCCTGCAAGGCCTGCATGTCATGGGGAGGGTTAGGTGTCGAAGGAGTCAGAAGAGCCAGAGAAAAAGGATGCCAGAAAGTTCCCTTCTCATTCACAGCACTGCATGTTAAAATGAAGACTTGTCCGAGTAAATTCTACACAGTGATTAAATGTACATACAGAATCATAAGACATGAAATAATAATACAGAGTGCATAGGTACAACAATGTATTTTAAACCTCCCGACCACATAATGTGACAGGGAGAAAGTAGAATGTGAACCAAGAAGCCTAGGAATAGTTGGTGAAATTCAGAATGATTAAAAACTGAGCATTACCACTGAATAGGAAAAGAGGAGTCTTAGTTCTCAAGAAATGGAAGGAGGACTGGTCTGCTGAGGGCAGGCTGTTATCCACACGGCGAGTATCATAAGTCTCCTATTTTACAAGTGGTTTGTGGTCTATACCACTGCCCTGGTTGGGGAGTACGTGGGCAGGGTCCTAGCATTACCAGATTATAGGACACTCTACATTTCAGGAAAGGATCCTTGATCTCACATTCCAATCGACGATAAGCCAATCCAAGGCCAATGAAATTATAGCTCTCACCAAAAGGTTGTGACATAGAAAGGGACCAGAATGGCACCATGCCAATGAGATGTTGGCATCCTTCCTAAGCCCTGTGAGCAGGTAAAAGATCTCCTGGGGGAGCAAACCATGGTGCCAACACCAATAGCTAAGAAGCCTCAGGAAAGCAAAGTGGCGATAAAAGCTTTACAGCTACCCCCTCCCCTTACGCTGAGAGCTCTCTTTCTAAATTAAAAGTCGTTTTCCATTTTTAACAGCCCCAACAATAACACTTTATAGAGCACTCTCTTTTCACAGAGCACTTTACAGTCATTAGTTATTTAATCTTCAGAGGTGTCTCAGGAGGCCAACGGGGAATGGACTCACTTACTCCCCTCTTCTTGCCCAGAAGTGTCGGCGCTGGCCCAGAGAGTATATGGGCTGCTGGAGGTGGCGAAACTCCCAATACGGAGGTGCACAGCTCGATCCAAACCATAAGGCAATTAGCTTGCATTTGTTGAGCTTATTGACATTTGCAGAACAATTATTTTTTTAAACACTGTCAAACCATTTTTGCCAATAGAACCACTTTTTGCCTTTGCTCACCCTTAGCAGACACAGATACTAGTTGTTCTGAGTGGTAAAAGTTTTATTACAACTTTCAAGTTAACAATCCCTCCAAAATGTGTTTGTTGCCTGGAGAGGCAGGCAGACATCACATGTCCATTCAGATATAACAAACCCACACGGTGAAATATCTACACAAAAGTAAAGTGGTGTTTCATGGCAGCATGTCTGTGTAGCAGATCAAACTCTAGACAATTTCAAAAGCTCCTCCAAACACATGCATACACAACTATAAGATTTCCTAGCTCTTCCCTGTAATTTTTTCATTAATAAATATTTACAGAGTACCTACTATGTACAAGACACTGCTGAGTGCTCTAAGGGATAAGATGTTAACTATACATGGTTGCTTAAGGATCCCACAGACAAGTAGTAGAGATGAGGTGAACACACAAATTACTGTAACAGAAGACAGAGCGGCAAGGACCAAAGTGGTGTGAGGATGGAATGCTGTACAGGCACCCTGGGTACAAATGCTCATTTTCAGTTGGTAGAACCAGAATGGTTTCACAGACGATATGGTCTTTGAGCTGGGCCTTGGGAAATGAACAGAAACTAGGCATGCTGTGGGTACAAGGCATTTCAGGTCTCCTGGAACAGTGTGAGCACAGACACAGAGATAAAACTGGGGAGGGGGGAGGTATAAAGGGGGAACCCTCAGTTCCAACACCTGTTGTATATGAGAATAAAAGCTTTGACAGACCACCCCAGTTAAAGGGAACCCCTCCCCACTCAAGCCACCTCTACTTCAATAGCTTTTTCTATGTTCTTTACAGTTTATACCAGAAATTGGCCACATATGTTTATATTCCATCACCACTGTTACCCCCCACTACTAGGATGTAAACGCCACCTTATTCAACTGTGTATCCCAAGAATAGTATTATATTTGTTATTATACTTGTATCCCAAGTATAATATTGAGCAGAATATCTTCTGCTCAAGACACATGTGTTGGTATAAATATGTCACACTGTCCTATAAGAGACCAAATGTTCTGAGGTCCCCCCTCTCTCAGCAGAGCACACTGGGCTGGATAGCATGGATAAAACTGATGGAGCATAGGAGGCAGAAGCCCAAGGGCCAAATAGCTACCTAATCCACCCCAGCCCAGTGACAAGATCTGGTCTACAGAATAACTTCTGAAAGTAACTACTTCAAACTCACAGCCAAAGTAATGGAATAGGGGGCAGGTGCCAAGGGATGCTGCCAACAAGTCTTACCACCTGGGAAGAAACAAAGTCAAGTGTAACCTTCCCACATTTTATCAACACTCTCCCTTCCCCTGAGCCCAAATTCTTCCTGATTAGAACTAGACAGATTCCAAGGAAGGATGTCCTATATTCAAATAGGATGAGCACAGATCTTTAGAAGGCCTTTGCAGTGAAAATGAAGAATGGGGATATGGGGGGTGCCTGGGTGGCTCAGTCGGTTAAGCATCTGACTCTTGATTTCTGCTCAGGTCAACCTTGCAGTTTGTGATAATGAGTCCCACGTTGGACTCTGGGCTGACAGATCAGAGTCTGCTTGGGATTCTCCTTCTCCCTCTCTTTCTTTGCCCCTCCCCAACTTGTTCTCTCAAAATAAATAAATAAACATTTTTAAACAATGAATAATGGGAAGCCAGTCCCAAAATATATAGAGTCTGAGATGCCTTTTCTTCCCTGGAGATCAGCTCTCCAAAAATCTTTAGGACATCAACTAACCACAAACAGGAAGAAAAAAATAAACAACTAAGTCCATTAAATGTGGGGTGTGGGTCTCAAGACTTGGTGCTATTCAGTGAAACCAGGGTGAAAAGCACCATCTTTCTAGTGGTCATATTTCAACACATTCACTCCAGCCCCTTTGTGTGTAAGGCAGTGGCCAGCCATACATTCGTATCTGGCGTCCACATCTGAACAGGGCCTCTAATGCCTAAGAGGAATCACTTCCACAAAATATGTTTTTAGGACCAAAGGATAATTGAGACAGAATGCTAAGCTGGTGTATTTGGGGAGGATCCATCTAAAAAGCCTAATCATGGCTAATTCACCATTTGCACCCACCCTGGGATTTCATGCAGAGCATTGGTTTCACTAAGGTAATTGGTGCTATTGAAACAAGCCAGTGCTTTGCAGTTCCCTGCTTCCCTCCTCGCCTCTGGGCACGGAGAGGATCAATATTTGTTAGGATTGCTTCTTGTTCCAACAATGTAAGATTTACAATACTAGCTGGGATTCTCACTTTGTCTTCACACAACTCATCAGTGGAACCCAATTACTAACCTCAGACAAACAACATTAACATGAGCCTCTATGCTGCTTTATTGCCCTTCATCCAAGTCTCATTTCAGGGTCTTCAGGCAGTGCCACTATAACAGATACTACACTTTAAAGTGTGCTCCAAGGAATAAATTCTCAGTCTTTCATTACTCGTACCTTGATTTACTTCATATCATCTTGCCGCTATAGACAAAGATAACACACTGTAAATTACAGCCATCCTGTCTCATAGTTTCAGAGGTAGGGGGAAGGCAGGGAGTGAGGCTTTCTTTGGCTTTACAATTAGCAGTGGACCAGACGCTATCGCTCCCACATTGCCCACGATTAGCTGGTATTTAGTAGAACCATTTGCAAAGCATGGTTTGGACACAGATCCCTTCCCCCACCCTCAATCCTCCCTTCTGCCAGAGAGCCCATTAAATTAGAAAAACTTCAAAGCTAAATGAAAACATGGTTTCAACCATTCTTTATCACACTGTCTCACAGGCTATCAGCTCACGTACATCAGTTCAGGAGGTAACTCAGGAAATCTATTTAGTGCAAAAACCCTTCCAGTAATCAAGCTTTTGTTACTAGATGGCTCAAAGTCTCCCAAACTGGGTGTAATTCTCAGCAGTTCCCTCTTTCCTCCAAAGTGAACCCTGGTCTAAATAAGAGCCATCTAGCTTTGCCTTGAATTTCAACTGGATAAGGAGAGACCTAAGGAAACAGTCATTGGAAAAAGTCCTTCAAGTTAGCTGTAGCAGTACCCCCTTATTTGTCCTACAATTTCCTCCATCCTCCGTCCTATTCCAGTAGCTGATAACTAAGAACATTAGTTTTATGCGACTTGTCAAGCTCAAATGAAAAGAGAGCTAACTTTAATGACACTGCAATTAATCGCCCCAATAGACAGACAGCTAAAAGACAAGATATTGACTTCATTAAGGATAATGTATTATGTCATTAAGTTGGTAGGGTCACCTTGTGTATCATACATGCCTGCTAATATATTGGCATTTTCCTCAAATAAGATAAATTCAGATATGAGTGATAAAGCTGATTAGAAAATGTTTAATCTAAAGAGGCTACTTTCCTTATATGCCTGCTCTGCAGCCCCAGGTAGAAGCGAAGTCATAAGAAATCATTACAGACCTAAGATTACCTCAAATACCAGATCCAACTCATTTATAATCCAGTCCTTCCCTCCTTCATTTCTGCAGTTAAAAGGCTGCCTTAACTGATGGGAGTTGGAGAGCTTTTGGCAACTTTATGCTATACATGCTTGAGTCAGTGAGACGTTGTTGTTAAACACAGCACCTCTTTTATTTTGAACCTTCACATGCCCAGACAATTCCAATGAACACAGCCACATGCTCTTGGTGACATGGGGGTTGGGGTTAACTCTGTCCAGACAGGCCTCCAAAGCCACTTGGGTGAGAAGAGGAGCTAGAGTACACTACAGTTCCAAAACAGATCATTCTGTTTAATGAGATAACTTCTCTTCAAGGCTTATCTAAAGGGAGTTGGTTGACTTAAATAAAATCATTTTTCATTTAGAGTGGAGTATTCACAAATTATGATACATTTGTAGAAGCTTTTCCTGGCACTTCATTTCACATAAATAAAATAAGCTTTTTTAAAAATTATTTATATCTCTTTAACTAATTTAGCAAAAATGTAATCATAGTTCAAATGTTGTCCGAAGCTGAGGAATCCCCATGCGGAATACTTTGTCATTCTCTAAATTGGTAACTGGTTTCATAATACACTTACTTGGGGGGGGGGGGGTACGAGGGCTTCTTCCCCCAACTCAAGTGTCAAGTTTTTATTCAGTCAACAGAATGATGATCCTATAATGTTGCATTTGAGCTAGGTAAAATAATTATCCAGGCTCCTGGGTGGCTGTCAGTTGAGGATTTGGCTCTTGATTTCCGCTCAGGTCATGATCCCAGGGTCATGGGATCGAGCCCCTCATTGGGATCAATGCTGAGCACAGAGCCTGCTTGGGATTCTCTCTCTCTCTGTCCCCTGCTCACACTCTATCTAAAATGTCTATATAAATGCATACACGCATACACATACACACACACACTTGTAATTGGGCTCTTGGTCCACAAACAAACAATACATTTGGATGAGAACAAGCCAAAATAGAGACTGCAGTCTTAACTGCTGCATAAAATAGTGCAATGTGTGACTGGATGAGTAAAGATATATATGTGTGGATATACATGTTAGATATATGTGTGTCTATACTTTACATACACAAATAGACTTCACACCACAGACAAAATCTAGATATAATATCGAATCCTCAGATTATACCACAAAGGACCTCAGCAACTCCCTCCAATGCCTAAGAATGCCCCCATTTTACAGAAGGGCACAATGAGCTCTTGTCCACATTCACACAGGGAGTTAGCGGTTAACAATAACCCAGTTCTGACAATTGCCAGGCCACAGGTCTTCGCACCACACTTTTCCACACCACTTCCCTCCCTACACATGTATATACGTTTTTTTGCTTTTATTTATTTATTTTTTATTATACGAAATTTATTGTCAAATTAGTTTCCATACAACACCCAGTGCTCATCCCAAAAGATGCCCTCTTCAATGCCCATCACCTACCCCCCCTCCCTCCCACTCCCCATCAACCCTCAGTTTGTTCTCAGTTTTCAAGAGTCTCTTAAGTATATACATTTTTCAGTGCACTTTTTCACGTCCACACACAGAATCTTCTGGATTGTGTCTCTCTTACTGGAGTAAAGAAATACAGGATTCAACTCACTGGGCACCCTATAACCAAAAAGAATAAAACACCAGGAGAAATCTCACCAGTGCTGATCAGGTAGGTAACCTGCAACTCATCACCTTCTCACTGATCATCAGTCTTTTAAACAAAATAAAATTAGAGGCAACACACCACAGTCCAGAACAAATCATCTGACTTCACGTCCCTCGTCAAGCATCTCAAGCGTACCCAGCCCACCTTTTTCCTTCCTGCTGCTGCTACTGACATTAAAATCACGTGCTTGATTTTCCAAACCTCCTAGAGGAGGGCAGGGCTGACAGTCTCAGGAAGCCTCTCAGCTGCTTTTGGACAGACGCCTTCCCAGTGGTGTAAGGAGGACTTCCTGCCACGCCCTCTCCAAACTCACCACTAATTACCAACACCTGCAGCCCTTCATGCCAAGCCATCCCTTTTAACCTGAACCCTCATCTTTTCTATTACTTCCATTAAGGTTGTCAAAACGAGAAGTTTGGGAACCTTTCTCTGTGACCTTGGCATTTCTTCGCAGGCTTAACGTATTGGCATTTTTTTCTCTGACTGCGTCTCTTCTCATTTGTCATGATTATTGCTGAATTTTTCAACTGTCATTCCCAAACGTAAATCAATGGTTGTCTCCTTCCCCTTTGTCATATCTGCACAGCAAACAGCCTTTCCCTTCTAAATGAAGCTTCCTCCCTTTCCATCCATTAAAAGGGGCCTGTCTGCAGGAGAAGTCAATCCTTTGTTAGGTCATTGCATTTATCACGCTTCCAATCAGTGCCTGACACACTTATTCAGCCAGGTCTTCAACCACACAATCATTGTTCATCTGGGGGTTGTGCTGTAATTTATTTATGCACGGTGTTCTCACTATCCATCTTGGGCAGTTTCAGATTTTTCACCCCTGCCCTTCTCTTCCTTGGGACCCTCAATGCTTGGGGGGAATTTGGAGAGTAGGAGGGGAGGCATCACAGCGATGGGGGCAAGGAAGGGGGTGGAAGGGAAAAGAACAAGGAGCTTTGTTTCTGTGGGAGGGGCTGTAAGCAAGTTCACTTCTTTGTGAGAAACGGAGAGCAAATTCACAAAAACCTCAGATCAGGGCCTGCCACCCTAATTACAGAGCACCATTTAAGCCAGGAGAATTTCTAGCCATGAAAAGTGCCCAGGAGGGACAATTCTTGTGATGTACTAAATGAAAGTAAAGTCCTATAAAGTTTAATAAAACATTTTTATAAGCATATTGGATCCAATTGTCAAACAGAACTCTTTTAGAAGACACTTGTTCTGAAACAGGAATGAAGCAGTTCGCTTTCTAAGAACTCAAACCTCCTCCAGGTAGCTGCTTAGCTTGAAAGAAGCCAGTATATGTTGCCAGGTGAACCTGGGTCTGATACCAACACCGTGAGCGGGCACTGATGGGGGCCTCCAGAGCACTTGCCAAAGCAGCACCTGGCCCCTACACACTGGGAAGGCCTCTCTTCCTCACCTGCCCCAGACTAAGCCTTTAGGCCTTCCCCTCCTCTTCAAGCTTCACAAGGTCATCCGAGTCTCTGGCACTGGTACACATTCTATCTTCTATAGGAAGGAAGATTCTTAAACAGAAGAAATTCAGGCCTTCTCTTTCCCTGTAAATTACATTTTCAACTCAGGGATCAGAGAAGGGATGCCTCCCAAGCTGGCCAGGGCCCTACCAGCTGTGCAGACTTCTCCTGGCCTCCCCCTCTCTCCCATCCAGATTCCCAAAGCAAATAAGACATGGAATGACAATAATTCCAGCACGTTTTTAATGTACGCCTCTGCCTTTTACAAAGCAAAACAAGAAAACCAACAAGTTCATACAAACAAAATAGCTGAGGGGGGAAAATAATCTGAGGTGTTTAGTGAGCATAATTACATGAGTATATGCCATAATTAATTACTGATAAAGCCACTCATCCCCATTTCATTCTCCTCAGATCAGCAGATGATGCTTTCCCCTTCCCTAGGACCCACAAACACACAGTTTAGAGATGCAGAAATAAGGCCCACTATTATTGAATAGCTTGTGTGAAGCCACTGAGTTAACCCAGAGGACTGGGTTAACTTGATCCTCCAATCACTGGTTACATGATCCTCCAATCACTAACTCTACTGGGAACCCTGAGAAGTTTCCTGACATAGCTGAGGTTAATGTTGTTCTTACAGATGCTCTTTACACTTGTGCAGTGTATTACCTGCGCAGCTGAACATAGCAACCCTTTATAAGCGTGAGGAGAGAGGAAGGGGATAAGGAGGTCTACAACAGCTCTTATACAGGCAGAAGCTTCTTTAGACAAATCCTACACAGCAGGGTACAACTAGAGAAATCTAAAAATACATCCTCTGCCAGAACATAAAGGTATCAAAAATCACTGTATCACTGCATTCTCCTCATCTCACCCATTCATCTCACTGATCATTTACAACTTGTGAAGCTGTTTCTGTGTGAGGATAGCGACTCTTAGACACACCATTCTAGCAGATGCATGACCTGAGAAGAATTACTGCTTTATTTACATGATGGCCTTAAAGCATCTTACAGGGACCTATATTGGACTCTGGACCTTCTGTGACCTCAATTATTACTGCATTAGGAAACCACCTTGGGCTGGATCCACTGCTCTTAACAAGGACTAAGTCTTATTTCATTTTCCTCAACACACGACAATGCAGCCATCACAGTACCTGGAATCTATTTTGTCCTGGAAGTCCTCATCCAAGTCTGGGTGTAGACATTCGAAGAAAGTGTTAAGCTATTTTCCCATTAGTGATGCAGCAGACCAAATTTCTGTTGAATGTGGAATGACAAGTTAAGGGATTAGGGTCTGATGAATCTCATTGGCCAATCTCTTTCAACATCCTCCTAAGACATCCCAGTAGCCCAACTATCCTTCTAGCCTGATCATTTGCTTGAAGGTGATGAGGGAGGATGGTGACAGTTCAGATAAGGTTCCTGTCCACAACTTCCTTAAATTCAGACCTACTGTCAGAAATGATAGCATCTGGAAAGCCATGTGTTGAAAGTACCTATGATTATTTTAAAAAGGGCTAGCACTAGGGTATCTGTGAGCATCCTGAGTCATTTTGAAAAGGAATCCATGCCTCAATATTTCTGCGAAATTAAAACTAATTCTTTAGTGAAGGCACTGGTCAACTGACTTTATAGTTTACAAAACACCTCCACATATACTATTTATTGTGGCTGATGCCAAATAGCTTCACATTATCCTTAACAGTCTTCAACATTATAATCCTTTCTAGGCTCCTAAATGTAATCTCTAGTCACTTGCTTAATGCATGAAGTTCACAAAGTATTGTATACAGAATAGCCAAGATAAAATGATGACTATCCTCAGAATAAACAGTATGATTTTATTATAAGTGTTTTTTGTTTGTTTCTGTTTACTCAGGCTGGTTGCTTGGAATAGTTGAGTTCCTACTGAGCTGTTCCAGAGTCAACCCGTCTACTACAACCAACTGGAAGGGGAAAGCCCAAGACATGTAATTTGTAATTTGTAATTGTGTGGCTTGATCTGTCAGGGTGTGTAGCTTAGAAAGCTTTAATCAAAATCACATGGCAAAAGACCACGCGTGTGGATTCGTGTTTCAGGCTCATATGCAAGTAGAGTCATAGGAAAAGAACAAAAGACATTATATGCATACTAAATTATCAAACTTAGCAACGAAAACTCAGAGGAACCTGTTACTGGTACAAATGACAAGAGCTGGTTCATTGAGAGAGTTCAGAATTTCTCCCTTCCCACAACAGCAACTGCAAGTTCGTGAGCCTGTGTTTTTTTGTTGTTGTTGTTGTTGAACTGTGCAGTCTGAGTGTCACTAACACCTCAGGGATTTTGTAACCAAACACATTTTCAATGTGTTGAGGTGCAGCACAGTGGTTTCTGGTTGATCCTGCTGTGTGGATATAGACTCCTAAGTCAATAAGCACTGGACACCCTGAATGTGATTCCACAGCTGGAAAAGACAGCTCCATGAACAGGACTTCCCCAAGAAAAGAATCAGATGACCCAATAATGCTGACAAGGGAGGATGTGAGGAGGCCCTGGGAGTTTTAATTTCTTCTGTTAAAGAGTCTCACTGAGGCATAAGCATTCTCTCAGGTGAATTTCCTAGAGAAGAAGCTCAGAGGAAGGTAGTAACACAGGTTCTGGTTTCACATGTTTACCTTCCACTGCAATCCTTGCCTTATAAAAACTATGTTAGTTTCCAAAAGTATTTTGGCAATTCTGTCTCTAGTTGGGAAATCAGGGTAACTATCATTATCATCATTTCAGATGGTACCCCAGCTGATCTCCCAGAAATCTGGGTCTCCATGAGGCTATCTGTGGTCAGAAATTCTAAACTGAAGGCCCTTAATAGAAATGCCCCTCGATCAGTGATAACAATTTAGACACAGAGACGGTTATTAGTAAGTTTGGGCAAGGTCAAATTCGATAGTGACCAACGTGTTTTTTCATCCCCCAAGAACACCTGTGAGAGGATTGACCTTTGACACTGGAAGTGGGCTCTGCTCTCCTTCTTCACAATGCCCATGACTTGCCCAGAAAATCTTATCTTCTTGGTTACATGCAGCTGATTCCACCTTGGAAATGCACTCAGGTTCTCCAACTTGTTTTTAACTTCAAGTAAAAGATAGTTTTGGCTGTGAAGCAAACCAAGGCCTGACTGGAACTACATGAAATAGAATTGCATCATCTTACCGTTGTTTGTTCCCTAGAAAACACCTTAGGAATTTAGTTGGGAAAATCCTACTACTTGGTCTAATGGTGCCAAAATCTTGGAACCTAATTATTTCTCTTTGGGAGATGGTCTAACTCTGGAAATGGCAAACACTTGGGTGTTAGAAGAATCCAAGTAGATCACATACAAAGAAGACTATAAATGAGATTTTTATCAGGTTTAGGAGTTGGATTAAATAATCTCTATCTTGAATTTAGAATTCTATTTTTCTATTTTTCCAAGATTATATCCCTTCTAAGAAATCACAATTTACATTCACATTGCAAACTCTTGCAACAGCAACTAAATGAACATTGCATTCTGAAGGAATACATGGCAGTTATAAAGGCTACGGATTGAGATGAAAGCAGTCTGTGCAACTTTGACAAATGGCTTACTAAGAATATACCTGGAAAGGGTCTTCACCAATTATCAGTATACTACAACCTGAATTACCTTCAGTCTAACAGTCCTGATCACTGAAACCAACAACTATAACATCGTCATCACTACCATCCTATGTCCACTCACTGTAGAAGAACAGGGCCATTTATAATCCAAGAGCAGGGCCATTAGGTCATAGAGTACATGCATCTGATTTGGTCAATACTTTGAGATTTTTCCAAACATCCCTATCAGTCTATACTCCCACCAGCAGTGTGCAAACATTCCAGTTTCCCCTCACCTCCAAATAAGGCACCAAGAAGTCCCAAAAAAGTGTTACTTCTAGGAAAGACCTAAGCTTTACACTGGGGAAAAAAAAAAAAAAAAAAAAAGAAAGAAGAAAAAAAAGCTTGCTCTTAATCCATTCTCACTTTACTTAGTAAAATTTAAATTTCTACACAATGACTGATGGTTCTGGTGAGAGATGTTTATAAAAGATCTTACTCTTAAGCAAAACAGGTGAAAAAACCATATTAGATATTTTGAGGCTTCCTGAACCATCAGAAGCAGAGCATAAATCTACTCAGGGCTCTCACGATATTTTCTTCAGAATGAAAGCTTCTCTGCAAATGAAACCAAGGAAGTAGAATGACAAAGTCTGCAATGGGCTTCAAGGTATAAATAAAAAGTAACAAGATTTGTTAAGGTCTCAAGGTGTATTCAGTTATTTTGCAGTAATACCTAAAGATGGTTTTGCATAGTACTTGTTGTTGATTGGCCTTTTTTTTAAAACAGAAGTTTGGGAAGGGAGGCCTCAAAAAAATGAGGCCCGAAAAATTGCCTGACAATGACAGGTTAATATCTTTTGGCAAAAAAAGCGGTTGGGATAAACCCTGCTCACCCTATGCCACTGTAAACCTTGACTGCAAGAACCCTGAAAGTAATAAAATAGGCACTCAAACAAAACTAAGAACCCCGAGACACTAACCCACAGTTGTCTCTGGCACTTTGGAGACACTCCTCCTCACCCAGAAATCGGATGGCTGTGTAGGTGAGGGGCGCTCTGATGTTAAGCTTCATTTCCCCTGCCCCTTGCTTCAAGATCTCAGCAGTAAAGAATGAACCATCCTTATTCCTTTGAGCTGAGGAAGGCTACTACACTGGTAACCCCCTATATGATAGGACAGCCATCAGGTCAGTGCAGGAAAAAGGGCCCATATGTCTGCTGAAAGCAGATCCGAGCCATATGTTAAGCAAACACCTTCCATAATCCCTCTACTCTGCAAGCTGTGTAACCTCGCGGAAATTACTCAGGTTCTCCAAGACTCAGTGTCCCCACTTCAGACAAAGAGAGAAAGGCTAATTCACCATGGCAGTTAGCAAGGATAAATGAGACAAGAGGCAGCCACGGACAGGACCTCGCGCATAAGCCTCATGGGTATGGCTGCACTTACATCTTCTCTCCAAAAACATGTGAGGTGCAGGTTCTGACATGGGCTCTATCAACTCATGCACAAACTTATACTCCTTCATTCACACAAATACATCCTACATCAAAATGCTTACCTATGCATTCATACCCACCCCTACTCGCACACACACACATACATGCCTGCACCTATCCACATTGACAGAAGGCTTTGTCATCATTTCTCTTTCCTGGTGACACTCACCTTGTGCCGTTTCCCCCTGAGCATGCATATCTTTCTAATCACAGATAGGGGTATAGCTGAAACAGGGCCCAGACTTCTCCCAAAGCCAACTCCTTCTTGGTCATCACAGAACTTTTGAAAGTGAGAATTGCAAGGCTTCTTAGAAATAATCCAGTCTGGTGCTTCTGACATCTCTTCTTTAGCAGCACAATTGTCTCACAAAGAAACTCTCACCCAATGACCCCATATGGAAGGCATAGGCAGGGGACACTGTACCTGTCAGAACAGGGTGGGTTTCCAGAGCCCTGTGGACTGCGTTCCTCCCTGGGTGACTCTGAGATCCTGTCAAAGAGCCATCAGGGTCCAGGAAACACCCTTCATTTAGTACATGGAGGAAGCGAGGCCCAAGGTGATAAAGCCTATTACCTGGTGCCACATGAGTGGTTTGTGGCAGGGAAGCACTAAACCTAGATCTACTGGCTCAAAAGCCACCACTCTTTCCCCAGACTTGCCAAAATATAGCCATCTAAATATCAGCACTTATATTAAGCATTAAATCCATTTTACTAAACAGTAACTACCCTCGCTGTCTATGATGCACCAAGCTTTAGATGTCAACTAATTTGACTTACTCTCCTTTTCATTGCCCTTATATCTTGCTTAATAAGACATTTTATTCAGATACTGCTGAGGTAATAAAGGAAGAAGCGTGGTTGCCAAATGTACTGCCATTTTTATTTTTAGCTTCACTGGAGTAAGGGGTTATTTTCTTGTGAAAAGGATGAAATGCAGCTGCCGGCCTTTTAAATTCTATCACGCAATCCTGCTTTTGCCCGAGCAATAGATTTCCAGATAACTGCAGCAATCTTCTTGAAGTGTGTAAAAAAAAAAAAATTGCCACGGCCACCCTTCCCAGACCCTGCCCAGCCTCAGTGTAAAGCATCAGCACGAAGGGTGGTTTGCACCCACCCCATGAATCTGCTGTCACTGCCCCCAACGAGAACTGGGAGGCTGCGCTTCAGGCTCTGTAGCCAATGGTGCACAGCTCTGGCACTCCCTATCATAGTTTAAAAAGTGCTAATGGTGATGACAATGATGATATTAAACTAACATTTATTGAGTGGTTATCACGTACGGGTACTGTGCCAGGCAGGTGCTTTATATGCATTATCTCATTTAATTTTCACAATAACCCTAGGAGGGAAATACTATTATTATCACCATTCCACAGATGAGGAAACTGAGGCAACAGAGGTTAGGCAACTCACCCAAGGTCATCAAGTGGTATGTGTTACAGCCAGGATTTGAACCCAGGCCTGCTGGGCTCTGGACCCTGCACTTAGAGCCAGTACACTGGTTCTGCCTTGTAAATAGCCGCCTTTGGAGTCAGAAGACCTGAATCCAAATCTACTCCACTATTCACTAGCTGTGTGTCCTCAGGCAAGGAACTTAACTTTTCTGAGCTCCCTTTTCTTCATTTGTAAAATGGAAACAGCAGCACCAGCTGGCATTGTCACTGTGGGGACTGTGCCTTATTCCCCTTACCTGAAATCAGGAGGTCCTTCCCTTAATACTTGAATTCTGAGCTTAAGTACCACGCTAATGAAAGTAACTGAGTTCCAGTGCATGAGTAGGTGTGCCATAAAATCTACCTAGAATAAGGTTAGAAAAAGTAGGATAAAGAAGGGAAGAGAAGAAGGAGCGGGAAGAATTTTGATTGAGTACCTCTTCAGCTATGAGCATGTCCAACAAACACAAAGGGAACAGCAGCAGAGGAAGAAGACAGGCATGTGTGTAGGCTAAAGACTTATGTAGTTTTACAGTGGATTATATGACGTGCAGATTTCACACTTGGGATCTGCATCCCAGGAATCAGAACAAGGACCAATGGATTAAAGTTCCAGGGGAACACATTTGGCTCATCTTAAGAACAAACTTTCTGCTTATCTCTAGATGGTTTTCACTGCCCCTAATTATTTTGAGTTCCTATTCACTAGAGACCCTTAAGAGGGGACCCTGAAAAGGCTAGTTAAGCTCCATCCACTCTAACCCTGAAATTCTTTGACTCAAAGGTCCAAACCCCAATTATAACCCTTGAAGATCCAAATTGAGACTAGCCGTGTTGCTGTCCAGCTTTTAGATCTGCTGCAGCCACAGCACAGCATCGAGTTCTGGAGGAGGCTTCTTAAAGTCACACCAGGACACGCCGGATCTCAGAAGATGCAGAAAGACAATGACAGGCATGTGTCTTCCTATGCAGAACTCTGGAAGGGCCATGTCTTAGTATCAGGAGAGAAAAAGGACAGAGATTTCCAAGAGAAAGACGACAAAATCTCCTGCTGGGGCAGGGAAACAGCCCACTGAATAGAAAGCCTCTCTGCTTGTTTACAGCAGAGTTACCGGCCCAGGAAAGCAGACTAATGGCAACATGACCAGGCAGTGAGGTGCAGTGGCACAGCACCATAACCCACAAGACACCCTGGCAAAACCGGAGACATGGGTGTTATCACAGATGCTCCTTTATGACCCCCCCCACACACACACAGGGGAAGACCCAGCTAATCAATCTACTTAATAAGCAAAGTCCTACCACACTGGATGAATTCAAGATAAAAAGGACAGGCTACTGATTTACACCTCCAGCCAGCCACGAGGAAGACCAAGAGAAAGGTGCTCATCTTCTGGAAAGCAGTTTACTGCAACCCAGAACTGAACGTGATGGGTACATAATTTCAGATGAGTGTTTTCATTCTGGCTTGGAAGCTGGCTTGCTTTTGCGACCACAACAGCTCTGTCTCCCACCCTTTGGTCTTTTCTTCTCTCCTGCCTGCCTTGTCACGCTGGTACCAACACAGAGAAGAGACCTCTGGGGCCTTACTATTTCCTAGACAGCTCAGCTTGCTTTACTTGTTGTTGTTGCCGGCTTCCAAGAAAATCCTTCCCATAGTGCATCAGACACACAAGAACAACAGAAATAAAACAGGCATCAACCTGGCATCTAAGTGCCTTCCCACATACTCACCCACCCATAGCACACTGATTAAAAGCATACTCTCTGGTGCCACACGCCTGAGTTTGAATCATAATTCCGCCCCTTTCTAGCTGTGTGACCTTGTCTAAGTTACTTAACCTCTCTGGTTCCTTATCTGCAAAATAACAATTTTAACAGAACCTACCTCAAAGGTTGTAATAGGAGTTAAATGGGTTAATAGACATACACATGTAGATCACTGCCTGGCACAAAAGGAGTGCTTACGTACGTGTTTGCTGCTTGCTGTCACTTCCTACTGGTACCATCTTCTCCCTCCACAAAGGGCAGACTCATTTCTTTGGAAAGAAGTCCCCCCGACCCCAAGCTGCTGAAGCAAACTGAGAACTGTACTGGGGCTAGACACAGTTCAAGAATCTGGATGGTTCTCAGAACATATTTTTGTAAGGGCAGGTACACAAAATATTTTTAATAAGGTAAACTACCATATTCCAACCCCTCCTAGACTCTAACACTCTCAAGCAACTGGGGCAATTAAATCGTAAAGACGTGATGTGTGTACGGAGTAAGTACTCCGAGGCCTGATATAAAAATGTTCATTACCAGCCAGGCCCCTGCAAGATGACCAAATTAACCTCACCGCCAGGAGTATATTAAGGAAGAATAATAAATTATTCAAAACCTAATGCTGATAGAGCAAAAAAATATTTATGGAAAAATCATCAGATTATTGCATTTTAATCATGATCCTGTTGTACGGCTAAAGTGTTAAGTCCTCAAAGCACTTTGGCAGGAGATAAGCTAGTCCCAGAGTGACTGGCTATCAGTGTCGGCCCCAGGAAAATGGACAGCATAACCCGAAAAGAAGAAAAGGTCAGCAGATGAGGCTGTAGATGTGAAACGCCAGAAATATGCCGAGGCATCCCTAGGTGTATTCGTGAAGAAAGCCACCCAGTCGGCCAGTGCAGCAGGCGGCCGTTTGGACGTGCGTGTGCCTTCGCTTTAAATCACCCTTTTCTTCAAAAGCAAAATGGAACCCCCAGCCCCTCCAATTTAATTCAGTGGCCCTTGAGAAAGGGTAAAAAAAAAAAAAAAAAATCTTAATAGAAAAGAAAATATTCAGAAACTGCAGGAGACGCCTCCACATCCCCTTCCCACTGCCTGCCTGTGCTCCCCGCACCGGCCCCCGCACCCCCCACCCCTGTTTAATGTCTCTAACTTTATGCCATGTTCCCTTCCTCTTTCAGCACGGCTGAGCAAAGCTGACAGGCGGATTCCTTTGCTTTTCAGGGTATTAAAGCCACTTTCCCGCTCTGACAGCCTGTTCTACTCTGCCACCTTATAGCTCTGACTTCACACTCCTCTGGGCAGCCAGTCCTTCCTGACAGACCACTGTCACTTCCCATCATCCTCTCTGTATATCCTGTTCTCTCCCCCTCAGCACGCATCCCGACTTTCCAACCAATGCAATTATTTTTTTTGACAAGCCATCCATCAGTTTTAACTTTAAAAGCACTTTCTGCTGATATCCATTGTTAAATCCTTTGCTTTTTTATGGGGCTTGCATGAGAGAATATGATATCAGACATTCAAACTACCAAACCATGTAAATTTACTTTGTTCTCAGCTATGTTTCCAATTTCACGTCCAATTTTTCGGTACATTATGCGTAGTTGTTGTGCTTAATATGATGTTGTCAAATCCCATTAAAGTTCACTGCATTGCACGGCTTTAAAAACAGGTTACAATTTGCATTCTATAAAGAAAGGAAGGAGTGCAGTCTGAAGTCAAGCTGAATCTTATTAAAATTATCTGTTCAATTGTTACATTTGTAGATGGAGTAATTTTGAGGCATTAGCTGAGACACATATGAAAATGTCAGCGTGCCAACTAACGACAATGAGAGCAAAAGGAATATCTGTGAAACTCAATAAAGCTCCTTTGCTGGTGACATAAATTTGATGATAATCCGAGGAAATGAATAAGGGACCATCCCGTTTGAATAGGAATTACCTTTTCTATTAAATCACTTTGGTGTGTTTCCACTTGGCCTACATCTTGGTCCCAGGCCACAGTGAGTCTCCGGAGACTTATTCCAATACAAGGCGGAGGTGGGGGGGTGGTAGGGAGAAGTGCAAAGAAGGAGAGTTTGTAAAATAGAAGGTCAATCCTTTGAAGGGCACAGTACTTAGAGGAGTCTCAAAGACATCCTAAAAAAAGAGTCTTTAAAAATATTTTCCTCCCGTATGGAACAAGCACAAAGAATAAAGCTCTCCCATGCACCAGTAGCGCATGGGTAACTGCATTGATCTACAAGGCAATCTGTGAGCACGGAAAACCCATGGGGAAATGCAAACAGAGGCTGCACAGGAGGGAATGCTCGGGTGCTGCTGGGATGGATGGGGGATTTACAGGAAGGGCTGGAGACTGAGATTTATGAGATTGGAACCAGTATGTCAAGTGGTTTCTAGGGGTTTTCCTCTCCCATGGAGTTCCCATCCCAGCTGTATTTATGACAGCACTGATTTCTGCATGTCTTGTCATTAAATCTAGTCTCTGATTTTAAAGGTATCCATCACTGGCACTGAGCAGAATTATGCCATTAGGGGCATTATTAACTGAACCATTGACTTCATTGACTATAACAAGTTGAATTTTTGTTTCACACACAAAAAGTATTCCCAGTGCAGACATCTACACCCCCTTCAAAGTTATTTTATTAAGGAGGCCATAATTTTAATTTTTCCAATACAGTCAGTATTTAGGTAAGCCACGATGATAAAGAATAAAATTCAGTGACTATGGAAGATGTAATGAGGTGCTAAGGAAGTTGGTATGGAGGCAGGGAGAAAAGGACAGAGTGTGTTTTAGGTTCAGCTCAGACAATGACTTACTGTGTGACATTAGGTAAGTCACTGAACCTCTCTGGGCACTCATTTTCCTATCTGTAAGATGAAGACAAGTATGCCTCACAGGTAATATAAGGATTGAAAGAATTAATCCATATACAATACCCTGTATATTCCGGCACACTGTCAGAGTTTGGTAAACACTGGTTATCATCATCATCACCACCACAAATAATAGACGAAGAACAGAACACAGAAAACAAAATGTTAAGAAGAGGGAAGAATAGGTCTACCAAGAGGTCTAGGCTGACGAAAATGAATGTTTGGGCTAGAGGTAGTGAGGGCAAATAGGTCTTAATTCTTATGATAAATCTAGTCATTTGGTGGCTACTTTCAGGGCATTGTTGGCAAAGATTCTGAAAACTCATCCAAGTTCTGGGAGAAGAGTCAATGACTTGTGCCCACAGTGAGAAGAAAGATGGCAGAAAATATATAAGTCAAAAAGACAGTCATGATGTCGGGACCCAGAACCAAAGGGTAAACATAAAGCAAGGATGGGAATGTGGGCAGGGAATCCACGGTTAACCATACAAATAAAACGGTGGCAGAAAGCAACTTTCAAATGGGCCAATAAGAACCAAGCAAACAGACTATAGGCTTCCAACAAGGACAGTTCCACATCTTTCTCCTGGCTTCAGATATCTGATCAGCACATTTATGCCCACTATCCACCAAGCAAGGTCATCTCAACCACTGTGACATATCGAGGATGGCAAACCAAGCCATATCCCACGTTGTCAGGTCTGGGAAAAATGAAAAAGACCATTACGGTGGTGACCATTCAAAGCCTCAGGGCAGCAGTAGCTTCTTTGTGAAGAGTAAGAGATCTGCCTGAAAGGGAGGAATTAGCCCTAAAAAGTAGTTTGCTTGATGGAACGTGGAAGGAATGAAGGCAGGAGCTATGATTCTCCCCCCACTGTTGGAAATGCACAGGAGATGCACAGAAGACAGATACCAACTCTGAATAAAGACCTGTTCGATTTTCACATTTGGTACTTCGTACTCACCACAGAAGAGCCAGAGAAGAGATAAAAAGTAAAAGGGAGGTCAATGGGGAGAAATGGGGGGCAGATTAATTGGCGGATGAAGGAGTTTACTTCTAAGGCACATTAGTAAGTCTGGATGACAGAAACTGGGGGTGGGGCAATGGAATAGGAACCTTATCAGATATTAAATGCTTAGTCAGGAAGGACCAGAAGGAGGAAGGGGATATATGATCATAGTTGTAGGAAAACTTCCTCTTGAAATTTTAGATCTTGAAAATAAAATGTGCTTTGCTTTGGTTTAAAACTAACTTGTGAGGAGCCTCACTCCTACTGTAGGAAGCTCCTGTGGGATCTAAAAGACAGAAGTATCTATACCTGGGTGTGGGCATGCTGCCCCCCACTCCAGCCACAGTTCTTTTCTGCCTCGATTACAGGTCTTCAATGACTACTGTGAAAGTTCTCCAAATGGACTGAGACAGGAGAAGAGATTCAGCCCCCCCACACTATGTCCAGGTGAAAATACTTCATGGTGAAAGTTTCCTTGTTTGAAGGGTAATTAGCCCTACACATCATTTACCCCAGCCCTGAAAGGCTGGAACAGAGTGTACATATAGAACCAGGCTGGCATTTGACATATCCTGATCTGTACTTGTCTTCAAACTTCCACCACCAGAGTGGACATCCTTTGAGAGTACAGACCATATATTGCACTACTTTATGACCCAGTGCTGAAAACACACCTCCCAATATGAAGTAGGACCTCAATAAATACATGTTTCAGGAAACTAACATCAGGCAGTAATGACTGAACCTAAAATAGTGCAAAAGAACCAGGTCTCCAGCTGCTTGGCATTTGTTTATTTACTGTTTGTTGTTGTTGTTGTTTATTGCCAAACCTATCCTATTAAAGATTTACATGTCAGTGGCAGCAAAATTATTCCAGCTTAAATATCTAAGGAGTGACTCCATTTGTTTCTCCCTACATTATTAATTTGATTGGTTTTAAAGTGATTGGATGTGAGAGGCATTAGACAGACCACACACAGAACACGGTTCCCCTCTCTCTAGGAAATTACTCTGGTGAAACGAGATGGCCCACCTGCCCACCCTCGTGTTAGCTCTGCAGGCGGAGACCTTGCCTGCAACCGCACAAAGCTGCATATGCAGTGAGGAGGAAGCACTTCCAGGGGGTCCAGCAAGCCATGACCCCTTGCCATGACTGGTACTGTAAGACCCAGTCTAAGCTGTGCTTCGTTTTTCTATTCTTTCTTTTGGCATTTTGAGAAGATGACAGAAAATCTTAGTGCCAAAAAGGGAGGAGGATCTAGGATATGGTACTATGCTACAGAAAAGAAAATATAGCTCCAGGACTCAGCTCAGCCATAACCAGCTGCGGGATTAACCTTGGGAATTTTCCTCTCCATCTGTTGGCTTCCTTGCCTATAAAAAAAATGCATGGAGAAATATGGATAGGCTAGATTATAGCATTGACCGGTTGTCAGTCAAACTCTTATATTCTTGTATTCACCAAGCCCAGGGACTGGGAATGTGGGAAAGCCCGAGCAGGAGGGAGCAAGTGCCCCAAATATGACTCATGATGAGAATCAAGTTGAGTGTTCAAATACAAGCAGAAGAAACCAAAAAACCAGACCAAGGTCAACTCAAGAGATTTGGTCAAGGTGATGTTGACTTTCACAAAGAGAGTAGCAAGGGGAGTGGGAAGAAGGGAGAGATAATTATTAATTATTCAGAAGCAATGCATTTTTGAAAATCAAGTTTTTAACATCTCATCTACATGGGCATGGCAGGGAAGCATCATGAGGACCCACAGCAAATTGGAACATTTCTTCAGACCCATAGGACTGCCTCTGGATCTTCTCTAGGCCTCAAATACCTGGGACAGAGGAAACATATCCAAACAGATACCTCCACAAAAGCTGCAGTCCTATAATGGTAGCAGCAATTTTTCTAGAACATGCTAAGGGTTTCAGGAAGCTTCTTTTCCTGAGTGTCCCCTTGAGTTTTCATGACATGAGCTCTGTAGAGTGCCTGAGATTTAATGAGTCTAAAAACCTACTATCACTCCCTTATACACAACAATTTCTGCATCTCAGAACAGTAAGTGGGCAAAACTGTGCATTATCAGAGATAAAATCATCCACGCTACTAAAGATTTTCCAATTAGTGCCAACAATAAGGATATGCAGACCAGCAAGGTGAACGAAGCCTGAGCAAACACTGTCCTTCTGCCTCTTAGCCAATCAAAGTTAAACTTTCATTTTAGCTTGAGAACTGTCCATGATGGGCCCCCTATAAGGCTGTGCAGTGAAGGGTTAGGGAGCAGGAATCCAAGCCTTACTGCCCAGGTTGGTAGTCTGGCTCTGTCCTCTGTCCCTTATGACCTCAGTCAAGTTACTACACCTCCTTCGGGACCTCAGTTCCTCCTCTCCAAACTGCATAATAATGGTGTCTGCTTCCTAGGGCCATTGTGAGGATTAAATGAGTTAAGATAGGAGAGTATGGAGAACCATGCCTGACACTCACAAAGCTCTTATTTTCTCTTTTCATTCTGCAGGATACATGCTCTGCATCAAATATGTCACAGTCTTCACTGTCTTCTCCCATCTCCCAACTATTTGAGGGAGGGACTGTCTTACCAGTGACTATTCCCTTCACGCACAGGTGTCTGATCAATATCTGTAAACTGGGTAAATGAAAGCAAGGATAGGGCAGGTACCCTGGAAGGCCCCCATGCTCATACTCACCTATCCTACAACAGCTACCCCCAAAATCAAAGCCTCTGTCCTCTACCTGATGTGATACTACCCATTGTTCATGCCTCAGCTTAAGACATCTGCTCCACAAGGTTGTAGGAGACATCATAGTGTGATAAATTAAGGCAAGAGTTCTGCAACCAGACTGCCTGGGTTCAGATCCCAGCTCTTCCACTTACCAGACCCTAGTGAGCCTTAATACTTATCCAACAGCACCCAGAAGCCATGCATAGTTCTGAGTGTTGTATTTCCTTAACTCGTTATATCCTTACAGGAACCCAGAAGGTACATACAATTATTCCCATTTTATAGGCAAAGAAACTGAGGCTTACAAAGGTTTATTTGCCCAAGGTCGCTATGCTCAAAGTCAAGTGTTCCCTCCTTTCTATTGTGATTGCTCCCAATGAATCCCTTCTAATTTGATTTTTTCTTTCATTTTGCTTCCTTGTTGTAAGGTATGAGGACTAAATGTACCATTCTGAGGCCAGTGTCTCACCTCTGGTCTAGTTGCCTCCAAGGCTGTGCATTTTCTTAGTACCTGGCATAGGACTGACTAGAGAGATCACATTACACAGTGATCTATTAACTGATATTTGTTCTCCTCCCTAGATTCCAGGCACGCCCCTGGTCTGACCACATTTACATCCCCAAATACAGGAAGCCAGTTCTCCATTTAGAGGGGGCATTTGGAGTGGGTCCTTCTCAGAGCTGAGCCCTAGGCCTGCAGCTGGCTAGCCAGCTGTGGGGTCAGTAGATAGCACAGACCATGGACAGCATAGAGGTGTGTTCTCTAGAGCAAAGCACTCCCAAGATGAGCTTCCACCAAGACCCAGAGAACATGGCCAGGGCTACACTGTAGCTAGTGCTCCCAACACTGTCTACCGCCATGCTGTTTGACAGACTGCTGGATGGGAGAACTCACAGGACAAGTTTCACAGACACAGAACACTGGAGCTGTCTCTGTCACGTGGAGACAAGGGACAGGCTACAATACACCCCCAGGTGGTGCCGACATCCTCTGCCCCAGTCCTTACATACTGTGTCACTTACCCAGAAGTGCGGTTCCCTATTTACGCCTGCAGAGCAGACATCCTATCGTGCTCCCACTCCTCGGCAGATGAGACCGTAGGCCCTGCCACCACTTTTCTACTGCGAACTGTTGCTAGGTTTATGTAAATACCATGGAAACCAGAGCCATAACACACACAGACTCTCAAAGAAGCAACTTAACATAAGGTCAACAAGCCCCCTGACAAAAAGTGTATATAGTGCTCCATCTTCAAAATACAGTCCACTCTGTTTTCCTTCCTAACCCCTAGGCTACAAAGGCTAATGAGATTCACAGACAACATATTAAATGATGGAATTCTCCACACAGCTCGATTTCTTTCTATAAATAATTTTAAAACTATTACCCAATAATGTATTGTAATAAAAAAGCTGACAGGGTCTTGCTCAACAAGTAATCAGCAACGTGTTTTCACACCTGGAGACGGAGAACTTTCTTATTATGTGCCCCTGGTGATTTTTAGGTGTTTCCATAAAACTGTTGCCATTATTTATAAGCCACGGGTTACTTCCCTTCACCGTAAGCTAAAATTAATGAAAACTTATTTTAAAGATTCAGAAAAGCAGGGAAGATTAGGGGATGTGTGCCAGACTGCCCTGGAGGGGTGGGGGCAGTTTTTGTAAGTCACTTGTGGCCTTCCTGAGGGCAGCTCTGGTTCCATTCCAAGGGCAGGAGGCAGTACCCGTGAAGGTGAGGAGACATCCCGGGGATGAGGCACTGGGAAGCATCAGTCCCACCCAGGTGGAGGCTGTCTCACCTCTGCTGCTTGTCTCAGGTGACAAGAGCCACATGTGTCGGGCAGTCTCTGTTGCCAAGCATTGAGCTTCCTGCCCACACCCACACCTGCCTAACCACCTTGGTGCTTGGTATTTACAGGGTCAGCATCCTGCAAAGGCACCTTATGGGCCGTGGTAGTCAGTGCACACGCACACGCACAGGCCTAGAGCTCCCCATGCCCATTCCTGGCATCCTCACAGAGATGAGGACAAAGCAGGAATATAACAACTACGAGGTCGCTCTAACTCCTTTGCAGATTTCTGTGCTCAGGGACATGATTAACACTAATGGATCCAGTAAGGCCTACTCCGGTGCCTATGAAAGCCCTACCTGTACTTCCAGACCCACTTCAAATATTGTGTCCTCCAGAAGGCCTTTTCTCTTACCCACCATTAACAGAAAGGGCTGCTCCCTCATTAAGTCCATATCAAGTGTGGTCCCTTCCATGACATCCACTCACTGGCTAGCTATTCTAGCTCCTTGTATTCTTATCTCAAACCCTGCAGGACTAGAGGGATAGACAACCTCTTGAGGAGACCAGGTCTACTCATCTCTATAGTATCAACCACTCAGTCCCTCTGAAATCAGGGGAGAGCAGCGTAATTTAGTCTAGGACACCAAACTTAGACATTAAAACATGGAGTTCAGTCCAGGTTGTCTTGCAAGTTGAGATCATGGGCAAATCACTTGGCCTCTCTGAACCTCAGTTCTATCAAACTGTGAAATAAAAAAGGTTATATAAAAGAATCAGTAAGGTTCCTGGTCAGCTTTAAACTCCTCTGACTTCATAAAACAAATCTATGGTATTTGTAGCCAGAAGTGACATACTAACAACCCAGCCAGACGATAATTTGTTTTTTAAATGGACCAGCATGTGTGCGTTTGGGGGATTTTTTTCTCTTTTGCCATTAAATTGCACCACAGAGATTGTGACCTCTGCAGTGGGCCACAGTCCCAAGAGACCGTGTTGCCCTGTGTTTCTAAACTAATGCCTGTCTACCTATATATCTGAATGACATTTAAACTAATTAATTATCAGACTTCTCATCCACGGAGAAAGTTATCTGCAATTAAGGTACCAAATACACAAGTACAAACCAAACCATTTTACAAAGAAAGATCCTTTGAAAAGAAGGACACACCAGTGGTTAGCTAACAAGGAGATCTGTACTCCAGGTGACATCTTGACTAAGACATGCTGGTCCCAATTTTGAATTCACAAAAGAGAAACAATCAATCTTCTTTCTCACCACAAAGTGGGGCTCTGATATTTGGAGAGACCATTCACTCAGCAAATTATGCTTCCAAATTTTGGAAAAAGAACCGAAACAGGTAGGTGTTAAAAGATCTCCTTGCTCGCCAAAATCATAATTTTATGCGCTTAATATGGCAGTACGAGTGCACCCTTATGGTGCAAATAATATGACCAGAAAAAGCTGCAGCTACTTTTCCTCAGCACGTGGGATTCATGAAGTCACAAGCTCACTGTTAAACTTGGACTAAAACCCAGCCCAACAGGAGAGGGAAAACACGTATGATTATCAGCCAGCCATTTCAAGAGCTAAGGAGCAACCCAATAACAGTGCCGCAAACAACTGCCAGCTGCAATTTTCTCTCCCTTTGTCATCCTTTTACAAGTATGTGTTGCATGTGTTTTGACTATTTTTGAAAAGGAGGAGAAAAAAAAAAAGTCCCCAAACCTTGGGCAGTCCTTCCACTGTGGTAGCTTTCCGCAGGCCTCTTTCAGATGCGATCACTTCATTTAGTAAACCTCTTCTTCTTCGTCAACATTTCTGAAGACAGGAGGGCACTTCTCCAGCAGCACTAGCAAGCCAGTGGAAATGCACAGGCAAGGCAGTAGGGCCGAAGGAGAAGTGTGCGCTGAGTCAGGAGGCGGGGCAAGCTTTGTGAAGGATGAGTTCATGAAGGGAAAACCAGCCAATACAAGCCTGCTTACCTGACCCTGACACACAAAAAGCCACACACAGGCTCCTTGAGCCCTGGGACTCTTTTCCACCTTCTCACTCTCCTCAGAGACTTCCTGAAGTGAACCCCTGGTCTACCTGGAACGGCTGTCCTGCATGTACCCCCCACCGCAGTCCCTCGATCTCTAGAGGATGAATTCTGAGGTCTCCCTCCTCCAATGCTGGAAGGCTACATACATCTGTATGAGCACAGTTGAGACAACTTAGCCTCAGAGAAGCACATAGAATCCCAGCACTCCCCTCAAGCCAAGCAAGACTAACTTCTCCATCAGGAACAGGGCACACACTTCTGAGAGCCCAGGAGACTTCAAGGGACCACAAAAATGTTTAAATTTCTTTCAGAAGTGGAAAGGAAAACAACTCTAGGCTGAAGAAAATATTAACAGATTTGTCTGTACACCAATAATTTTTAATATTCTAATGGGTCTACGAAGTCCAATGTACCTAGGGCCATGAAAGTCACAATGGATCCCTGATTCCACATCATTCCTGCCCCTGGTCCCTTTGGGCAGACTGTCTGCAAATTCTTGCCACAACATTCCCTTAAGTCAGTGAATGAATAGTCTCAACTCAACTTTCACCTCTTCCCTGATACTTCCCAGATTGCTAACACTTTCCTCTCTTCAGTTTGAAATCCTCTAGCAATAAGGGACCATGCAATAGCCTCACACTTACCAAGCTTCTATTTCTCATGTATGTTATTCCTGCTCCTTCATCCTAAAGACAAATTACTACCCCTCACTGCTAGGATAATTGGAAGGCTCACCACTGCCCACAAAATATGCTGCATGTCTCAGCCTCACATTCAAACCCTTGGTAATTAGACCCCCAGTAGCCTCTCCTTATATTACCCAACGTATGTACCCTGAACTCCAATGGATCCTGAGCCATAGCCACACCAGATACTCACCATTTTCCAACATGCGTCACATTCTCACATTCTTCCTACCTCCAGGCCTTTGTGGAAGCTGTTCTGTCAGAGTGGGCTGGCCTCCCTTTTGCAGTTTCCTAAGAAAAGCCCAACCCATTCCTCAAAAGCCTAGTTAGGATGTAACCTCTTCCAAGAAACCTTCTGAGATCCTTCTACTTGGACTAAATCCTTCCCTCTCCTACTTTACCTCAGCATTTTGCATGTCTTCTACAGCCTTTACCAGAATCTGACTTCTATCAAAGGCAGTGTAGACTATGAAAGATTTCTTAGTCTGAGTTCCCCTAGAAGCACATGCTGAGATAAGGATTTCAGTGAAAGTCTTTTGGATGAAGTGACCCCAGGGGGAGGATAGGGAAGTGAGGGAAGGGAAGGACGGTGCATGGTACCCTACCAGATGAGTTACCACGGTGGACAACTGGAGCTCAACTGCAGCTGGGCAACTCTGGGAGACATTAAAGAATGTGCCTCAGAGCTATCCCAACTCAGGAAGATGGGGCATTTATCCACCAACACCTGTCAGCCACTGGTGCAGGGGAGGCTGTATCCAAGGGTCATTAATTATCTGGCATTTCCAGTCTTCCTTACCACAAGCAAAAAAAAAAAAAAAAAAAAAAAAAAAAAAAAAAAAAAAAAAAAAGCTCCAGAAGCCAGAGAAAGCTTGCAAGGCAAAGAGCTACAGGGGCTTGTGACTGGACAGTGGGCACAGAAACTGGAACAATGAGGGGACATGGGAGGTTACCCACAGCTTCTACTCCAAGGGGTATGGATTTCTGCTGTCTCAAGCACCGGGCATGCTGCAGGCATTCCGGAAGCACTCACAGAAAGGAAATTGGTTTTTTTTAAGCTCTTTGAAAGCAGGGGCCACATTTTCTATGTGCCACAGAACCTAACCTCAAAATAAAGACTCAAATCATGCATACTCGCTGAAGAACAGTGATTTAACACACCACCCCTCCTCCCAAATGAGACCATGCCAAATAAATTGAATTCCCATCTTATTAGCTGTTCTCTATTTCACAAATGCTATCTAATTCATGCAAGCATTATAAACCAACCCTGCCCTGTGAGATTTAGCAATGAGGACAATAATGAAGACATAAGGAGTTAAAGAGTCTCTTGAGAAAATGCACCTATATCCAGAGGAACAACCCAGGAACACTAGAGGATTCTGGGAAACTCCCAGAATTTCCAGCTTTCATGCAGCTTCTGGATACTCACCCTCCCAGGGGGTCCTGCCTGAAATAGGAACTGAAATGGAAAATATACTAGATGGGGGTTCAGTGACCCCCATCCCATCCCCCCTGCTTCCTTGTGATCATATCATGTCACACTGGGTATACTGAGAAATGGCCTCAGGACCCCGCCTACACCAGACATAGCCAAAGACTCAAACAAAGAGAAATAATGTAAGCTCACGCAATAGCATCAGGCAAAGGAGGGACAAGCCAGCTTGTCTTGCCAATTTCAGAGCAGAACAGATGTTTCTGCATCTCCAAGTTATCCGCCCTCCTAGGACACCAGACATAGGTCACCCATCAGTCATTCATCTTTATGATGAGTTGCAGCAGCCAGCACACAGTCAAGATTAATGCACATCCTTTCCAAGAAATGTTGTTTAATGGCAAGGATATGCTGAGGGTGATTGTGCAGGCCAGATCACTCTAGTCAATACAACCAACCAAGTTTCAATAGTATACTAAGAAAAGAAAATCCCACACAGTGTCTTGCTCCCAAACAAGAGACAGAGTAACCCAGAGGCAGTTTATGAGTTGTGCTTTGCCCTCGAAGGACTATCCTCTGGCTGATTTTCATGAGATCCGGCCAACTTGGGACCTGTCTGGAGACCAAGGGTTTATCGACTTGACCCAACTATGATACCCCTCAAGCAATATGGAACCAGCACACAGGAGACCTGGCTTCTACTCATGGCTCTGCTCCCTGCTGACAACATCTTGAGCAAATCACTTCTTTCTGGGCCTCAGCTTCTTTTTATAGAAAATGAGGATAAGCTCCAAGTCTCTCCCTTACAGCTTTAATATTATATGAAGTTCTAAGAATCCTCATGCTGGAGTGTCCAATGTTAACTTTCATCCCTGGAGTGACAACGGTAAACTGGACAACAGCATAAAAACCCTCCAAAAAAGTGAATACCGTCACTAAAAATTTTCGCCTGGATAAAGCCAACTATCCTGCTAGTATTTTCCCCAAGACAACTTTAGAACTAAAATGTTCCAAAGTAAATTGCTTTCTTCTTTAATTAGAAAATGAAATCAGCAAAAGAGAAAAATAGAATTTGAACACAGCTCTTCTACATGAACTTGATTTTATTCCACTCATCTGTTAAGAGCCACATAGGAATTACTTTGACCACCAGAGGGCTTTCCACACTGACAAAATGCATTAATAAGACATAGGTGGTGAAATTAAAAAATGAAAAGTTCCAAGTTACATTATTTAGGTCCATAAAGGCCTGGGGTCTGAAACGAAAGAAAAAAAA
This sequence comes from Panthera leo, assembly GCF_018350215.1. Taxonomy (NCBI): domain Eukaryota; kingdom Metazoa; phylum Chordata; class Mammalia; order Carnivora; family Felidae; genus Panthera; species Panthera leo. The sequence goes on along the minus strand of NC_056689.1, from coordinate 35,654,395 downwards.
AAAAAAAACTGGAATTTCTCCTGAAGACAATGTACTTTCTCACAAACATGACAAGGAAAAATTTCAATCCCTCCTAAATTCCAGAAAACCATCAGAAGTATTTGGTGCATAGAACCAAAAGAAATCACAACCATCAGAGGTTATATAGTCTTATTACTAAGATATCATTCCCCAAATGTTCAATTAGGTTCTGGTATCCTTGTGCTTATTAGTAAAAATTTAGAAGTGCTCACAAATATAATGTTTTTAACACATGGGTTGGGGACAGCCAACAATGCTAAACATTCACTATGGGACAGCCTTGTGACAGTCCTTTCTGTATATTAACTTGGTCAATTTTCATAACAAGCCTGTAAGACAGACACTATTATTATCCCTGTTTTACCTGTAAAGAAACTGGGACAATAAGAGGTCAAGTAACGTGCACAAGGTCAGGCAGCTAGTAATCGTCAAAAAAAGAAAAGTTCAGGCATATACTATCTGCCTTCCATCAACCAAACTTCCACTGACTACAGATAAGCATTCTATAAAAACAGCCACCATGTACCATAACCTATAGAATGAGAGGGGGAAAAAAAAGTCAGGGAAGGAACAGTCTACTTTTGGGTTTGAATCTCTCTCTGGGTTCTCAGGTGGCATAATGCAGCCCCCAGGATTCCAAGGGGGAAATTCTCAGATAAGGCCAAGTGGGTTCATGGCCCCCATTTCTACCATAGCCTTTTCAGATTTTTTAAGAATTGGAGGTTCTCGTGTATTCACTTGGAATATTGAATATGGAATATTAGGAGGGGTTTCTACTAAAAGATTCTACTACTATTAAAGTTTAAATCTGTTATTTCACTAGACATTTCAGAAAAAAAAGTCCAGAAAAAAAAAAACAAAAAACAACGAAGTTCTTTGGGTTCTCTTCTCTCAGAACTTACTATACTGGAGTGAAGTCTTTCTATTTGTGTAGCTCCCTTTCTACATGGTTGAGATCCCTAAAGTCAGGAATAGCATCTTTTTTTTTTCATTAGGTCCCCAACTCTTAGCCCAAGATTTGGCCTGGAATAAAATTTCTAACAAATATTTGCAGAATGAATAAATAAAGTGGTAGTCTTGGGCTAGCTACTATGATAAACCATGAAATTTTAGCGACATAAGAGAATAGATGTTTATTTCTTACTTATGAAATGACCAACCAGGTGCCCATTAGATGGCCTTCCACGTGGCAATTCAGGAACCCAGACTCCTTCTACTTTGTGATTCTACCAACCTTTATACCTCAGAGTCCTTCACCTCCATCTGGCAGATGGGGAAAGAAAGTATCATGAAGCCTGTGGTGGGAATGGCCACTGGATCCCCCTGGGAGGGAGCAAGAGGGGGCGCTGGAAGGTGCAGTGCCAGCAATAGCTCCTCACTGAAGACAGAGAATAACTGTGGTGGACGGCTAGCCAGCCACGTGCTCCACAATGACGTCAGGGAAAACATCAGCCTGAAAGCAAGACCCAGTGCATGAGAGATGGCTCTCAAAGAAAAAAAGAAAAAATAAGAGTCCCTAACCACTTCCTGCCTAAAAATAAACAAGTACATGAAAACAGTTATAGAGATACAAATGATAATTTCTCATGAGGAATTTTCATTGCATTTTACTGTGACAAAGCAGGTTTGCTACCTATTGGTATCAACAAATGGGCAGAAACTAAAACCCTGGTCAGCCTAAGAGGCAACATTCATTCCCACCATTTACAAAGTGTCTGGTTCCCTTATAGGAGAGTGGTGGCAGGGAGAATACAAAATGGGAAATGAATGTGTATTGGGAGAGGGCTCACTGTGACACCGTGACACGCAGAGAAGCCCAGAGGCCCAAGTCCACCAGTATCCACATAGGTAATCTTAGACAAATCAATCAAGCTCCCTGTGCCTCAGTTTCCCTCACTTGTCAAAACGTAAAGACAATCCCTACCTATCTTTCCACAATATCCCAAGCAGAGTGTGAGATCACATAATAACAGCTATGAGAAAAATCCACCAATTATTTAAAATCCTCCAAAGTATTTTGGGACAGGACATGGTTGTTTTCCCAACCAGATGGTGATTCTTCCAGTTCTCTGCCACTACAGCTGAGATGCTTCTGGAAACCTCCTCATCAGTCAGTCCAGCATTTCCACTTTCACCTCCTCAAGTGTCATGTTCCACTCCATTCCTTAGAGTCAACAGGCTACTGCGAGCAAACCCCTTAACTTCTCTGGACCTCAACAGCCACACCTATGCACAGAGTATGACAACACTGTGGAGGCCTAAGGAGGGGCCTGGGTCATGGCTCCCTTGAGAGGCCTCCTCCCGAGATCCAAACTCTGATTCCCAAGTAGATGCAGCGATGTCAGAGAGAGACCTCGGGCCACTGTGGTGATCCACTCTCCCCCTCCATGTGTCTTAAGCAGTTTGACCATGTGGGAGGGGCAGATATTAGCGACAGCTCCACTCCAATGTTACTGCAAAGTAACAGCAGAGTACCATGCAATCAGTCTTTAATGTCAGCCCTAACCTTCCTAAATGGGTTTGTAATGAGAAACCCTTGTTTGTCACAGAGAAGGTATGATTGATGCGGCCTAGGAGTGAAATGAAGCCACAGTGACCATCTCAATAACATGAACAGCTGCCAAATATTCATTTAGCAGAATGAGTTTAGAAAACTTTGAGCAGATTGCTTTCACAAGGCTGCCTTCAACAAAAGGAAACATAATTAACGAGCTAATATCAGCATGTGTCTGGCTAAGCTAATGAATATCAAATTACACAGAAACCTGTATAAATCATCATTACCCTGAATTTTAATTGAACTTGCAATTAAACATGACAAATTTTATATACACTAAACCTTTAATTTATACTTTCAAATAAGGAATAATTTATCATTTTTAGTATTTCATAGTTAATTTCCCAATATGTGCACTTCTAATTAACAAGGACAGACAGGCTTTTAAAAAAAAAAAAAACATACACTCTCTCTCTCTCCTATGGCTCCGTTCATAACAATAATTTTCCCTTTTGTATACATTAGAAACTATGTTCAGGAGTTTGAATGCCAAAAGGCCTACTGACATATTCAAGGAAAGATCTTATAGCCAGAGAACGAGAGCAATGATTTCCCCTTGTGCTTCTCATCCCATGCCTGGGAAAAATAGAGATTGAAAGGGTAAGACACGTTAAGGCAACCTCACCAGCGTCTCAGTTACTGGCTCAACTCTGCACCCCAAACTCCAGTCATTTTGGGAACACAGACCCTCCTACACTGGATGAGCAAACCATCTCGTGCTCCAAAGCGGCACCACCTTAGAAATAAAGCACCTTGCTCCAGCATCAACGCCAAGCCTATTTGTTTACCTGGCCAGCAGTAATGAGCTCACTCTGTGGATGGATTTGTATTTTATTATTATAATTACGCCACCATTATAAACATACCTCGAGCAGCCTCAGCATAAAAGGCAGGGAATGCTATTAAAACATACATATAAACACACGGGGAAACAAGACAGGATTGTAAAAGGGCTGCAACAGAAACTAATTGGGTTTGCTTTTTTCCGTAATCCCAGCCTATTAATATGGTAAGCAGTGTGGTCTAGGGAGCTGCATGCTGGGAACCAGGAGATGACAGTTCTGTACCTGGTTAGGCCTCTAATTGGCTGTGTGACCGCAAGCAAGGCGCTTTACCTCTCTGTGCCTCAGTGTTCTCAGGGGCAAAACAAAGATAATGAAGATAATTGTGAATGCTTTAAACATGTGAAAATAATTTGAAAAAGAAAACATTATAAAATGTAATAGCATCATTTTGTAGCTGTGGAGAAGACAGACTAAAAAAGCAGGCAACAGCCGAGGCTTATGCACGCGTATTTTTTTTAATGTAATGATCACATTAAATACTGGCAATTTAATTCCTATTTCTCACTTGATATGTGAAGGAGGCTAGACAGATATTATCATCACCATTTGAAAGATGAGAAAACAGAGTCACAGAGAGGCTCACTCTTCAAGGGAGAGGCGGAGCTGGGGTGAGAGTAGGGACTCAGAGCATCTCTAGTGAGGCTATTCTGACCTCACCATGCTGCCTTCCTGTACCCTCCCTTAGGACGATTTGCACCCCTATCCTGATAGGACTGACGGCTCAGTAGAATGCATTAGTCTGGAGAGGAAATAGGCACCACTTTCCAAGAGAAAACTTGGAGGAGGCATGAAGTCAACAGCGTGGATATGGTCTGTGCATGGCCAAGAAAGCAAGGACATTCGTCAGCCATGACAGAACATGAGAGATCAATAGAAATATGAAGAGGGAGAAGAGTTGGTTGTAAGGGCCACTCTAACCACCCACCCCTTCCATTGTAAACCCAAAGGCTCTAGAGATTATACTGAATCAAAAAAAAGCTAGGGTGGGAGTCAGTTAAGGGAAATGAGAAGAAAGAGTCTTTTTGAAAAATTAATTACTACTTCATTTCCATTGCAAATTCTCATTTTTGTTTCTAGAGGTCCCCTGACCAAAGCAAAAGGAGAAGAAAAGAGGAGGGACAGAGTAGGAAGTTTAATGCATTTTCTGGAACACAGTGCTTGCCCCTACCTATGAAGCAAAGGGACAAATATTTTCACACATTATCAGATAGCTGAGTAAAACAGCCTCTACCAGAATTTACAACTGAAGGCTACCAGAATTTACAACTTGTGAAATTGTGCCTGTCCGTATTTTCTCATTACACTGGACGCAGGTTGCAGATAGAGTGTGCACTTTCGGTTTCCTCTTTTCCCTCTCTCTCTCCCCTCCTTCCACTGTCTCGCTACTTCCTAGTTAAACCTTGTCTCAAGTTATCAACACTCTCTGGAGAGATAAGGCTCCTCTCACTTACAAGCTGTCACTAATAATCGAACTTTCAAGACTCCATCTCTAAGAGAGACTCCCTGAGCCACGCAGGTCACGAGAATTAACTGCCACCAGTCCTTGCAGAAAACTCGGCTCATCAATCTATAGCTTTCTCGTCATAATTAGAATAACGGCTTTGAAAATTTGGGCTGATGTTGACTTGGTCTCAGGCCGCAAAGAGCGCTGATTAAAATCTTGGTGTGAAAGTTAATGATAAGTGCTAGTGGCGTTGCCGTGGAGACAGGGACAAACAATTCCCTGGCTGTGACATTTTCAATGTCCTGGAGAAGAAAAACTGTCCTCTTTAGTGTGGCAGCGTATGAAGCTTATTTATGGCTACAGGGCTTGGTGGATTGATGACTGTCGTAACATACTGTCAAATCCTTTACTGACACATTCATTTTTTTGGAGCCCCTGGTGCAGCAGAAATAAAATAAAATAATAAAAACAAAACCAGAGGGAAAATTCTCCAGCAAACCATAGACGGCCACCAGCAGACCTTCCTTTCGCTAGAGGACCTCAGATTTAATAGACAAAAAGACTTTGTACTTCTTGGTTCCATGGCCAAGGAGAAGAAATAGACATAATCAGAAATCGCTGAGTAAGAATGTGCAATATCGCAGCCACCACATCAGCTCAGGAAGGTTTGTTATCAAAGTAAGCTATTTGTAAATATCAAAGACTGGTACTGGTAACTGTGAATAACTATCCCTTCCCTTCTTATCTTAGAGAGCAATGGCTTAGAAATCTAAGGAAGGTTTTGGATAATTCTCCCAGCCAAAGAGACAAACTGGTACAGCTCCTGTCATCATTACAGCACATGCCAGACACGACTGTCACTTCAATGTTCAATATAGTGACATTAGTCTCTGAAATCTCTGGGGAGCTTCATGGTCTACAGAACGTGTTCACATTTGCCATTTCCTTGGTTCTTCGTTGCATCACAAAGCAATCATCTTTATCCCCATTTCACTGATGAGGAAGCGGAGGCTTGGTGAGCACCATTCCTGAAGAGACAAAACTAGTTAGGTGGCTAAGCAGGGACCCCCGACCTAAATTTTCAGTAGTCTACAATGTGTAACCTGTCACTATTTCAGAACAGCAACCCAGTCCCACAAGATCTGAACTGGTTTAACGCGAGGTCTATGAAAAGCTCCTGGTTCACTTCCCAAAGTGGCTGTATTTCAGCAGCAGATAAAGGGACTCTCGGTGACCGCATCTAGTCCATAAAGACTGCTCCGGGCTGTGGCATTTTTCTAGTTCCTTTCATTCAAGGATCCTAGTCATCATCATTATTGTTGTTGTTATTAATAATGATAATGAAATAAACTATGCAAATGTGGGGAATGGCTTTAGCCCTAAAACGCAGGCAGTAATGTGGTAATTTATCCAATAATGGAATCGCAAAGTGATTTTATTTGCTTTTATGGCTCCTTTCTTTCAGAGGAGCTGGGCATCAATAATGGCGGTAGTAATGAAATCAACTATGCAAATGTGGAAATCGTTTTTACCCTAATGTACCAATTTAGCCGGCGAAGGAAATTCAACATGGTCTGCTGTGCTTTGTGACACTGAGAGCCAGGCCTCGGATGCTGACCTGAGCTCAGTTCCCCAGATGTCCTCGCCAGTTTTCTGAGAGCGTGGCCTTGTCAATGTCAGTTTGGTAATGACCAACACCTCCACTCCAGGGTGAAAGATTTAGGAAGCACCCTCACCGATTTAAAGACAGACAGGAACTTTAACAGGGGAGCAAGATGTATTCATTTTGACAGAATTCATTTTCTATGCAGAAGCCCCACAAAAAGGCCCTGTGGCAGGCAGGGGCAGCCTGGGTCACCAGCAAGAGCAGACCCTCTTTGGACCCAGCCATTTCAGCACAGCTGTAGAAGGTTCTCTTTAGGACAGATGCCCCCTTTTATCTGCCTCTGATCTGGATTCAGCGGGGGCACATCTCTAGCTAGATGGTAGGGTCTCTGAATAAGCCCACTGGAACACCAAAGGTGGCCATGAGTACAGCATTCCCAGTAGCCACTCACCTCTTCTACATTCACCCCTCACTTCTCTACAGGATCTGTATTGCTTGCTGCCATGATACGGAGGTTAAGGGCCACCGTGAGAACAAGATACAAGTAAAACTTGGAAGGCCAAGAACTTGGACCAGATCTTCATTTAGCATTTATTATGAGTTACAAATTAGAAAAGTCTGTGAGACCCCTGAAGCTGGAGACCTGATTTTCCTTTGTGTCTCCAGAGCGTGGCAAAGTGTTCAATAGATGTGGAAAAAATACAGGAGTGAAGGAATAAAAAGCAAACAAAAGTGAACAAAACACACTTCAGTGAGAGGGAACTCCAGATGTACACATTCAGGTACTCAAAAGTAAAGAATATGCATGTGCAATACTGCCCTTAGACCCAAGTAACTAGAGCCCCTGACCTACGCTAAACTCTTTAGAGGGTCCCACTCTGACCCTCCTCCATGTGCCCCCCACCCTGCGACGTAAGGAGCCCATGCGCCAAGGGCATTTCCAGCCTGCAGCCTACTCCCCAATTACTATACCATGGTAGAGGTACCCAGGACCCCAAAATTCCCTTAATAGCCCTAAGCTTCTTTAAGGGACTGCAAGGACTTCTTTTCTGGGTCCTACCTCCCAACATCCATCAGGGATGCACCCCTAAGTTCAAGGTGTAGCCAAAGAGCAGATGCCTATGAGTGGAACGTGGGTCGCAGTATACATGCAGAGGCCTCTGGTGGACAGAAGGGGTGGAAAGAGAGGAAGGGAGCATCAGGCAAGAGGCTTCATTTGTCCTGTCACCCTGAGCCCCACAAATGTTAGGTTACACCTGTGTATGGATATTCATGTCCATCCTCCAGTTTAATTCATTTGCTGCCCGTTTGGGCCAAAGCCCTGGGGCTGGTGAGGGACACCTGCAGTATGAGAAAACACAATTACCTTCTCACTCTGGAATGGGCTGAGGACTTGTGGAGGGAAGAAAAGGACCACATGAAAAACCTCGGATTCTAAACAGATTGTCAATATTTAAATAAATAAATAAAAAAGAAACCCCGGCTGTCAGTTCTAATTAATTCACGGCAATCAGCTCCTCTTGTTCTATTAGTTACCATTACAGCAACACACTCTTGAACAAAATACCAGAAGCTTTCATTAGAATCATTAACATAATTTGATAACTGATGGTATTTGATTTCTGACTTTTGCACTTTGACTTGAAGCTTGGTGCAAGATGTCATCTCATTGATTGGCTGTGTTTTGTTGTTTTTTTTTTTTCTTCTCACACCCACCACCCCAACCATGAACACTTCACATGACATTTCTTTGTTAACTGTAATTAATGTTCACATTTGTCACAAGTTGTATTATTTGGAAAAGCAGTCGTGATGATAAAAGATGTGACAGAGACACACACATGTCTTCTTATCCAAAATGGCTTTATCCTAATTTAGGTTTGAGGGAAAAATAAATGAAATAAGTCAAGCATGTATTTGTTTTCCCAGTCAGGAAGGATTGTTTAAAGTGATGCCTCTTGGAGAAACCAATGCAATTAGCTTTCTCAAAAGAAAAAAAAAAAGTGTCATTAAGGCATGAGTGAAATCTAAGAAAGACAAAATTTGAATTGAAGGTGAGCAAGCCAGACTGTAAATCTGTCTCACTTCCACTGACCACAGGTGCTGAAGAAGAGAGGTTATAAGCAGACCACTGGGGTTCAAGGTGACTCATACAGAGGTAGAAACAAGCTCTCTCTCTCTTGTTATTTCCCTCCCTCCCTTCCTTATTCCCTTTCTGCATCTTTCTCTGTCTTTGTCTCCTTCCCTATGTCTCTTTTTTTCATTATTGTGAATTGTCTACAGTTGACCAGTGGGAAAGATACCTAGGCTGTATGTAAGGAATCAAATAAATATTCCTAGCCAAGGACTATCATTTTGGCTTGAATGTCAGGCACCAGACATGGGGGAATCTCTGGACAAACATGCTTATCAAGCAGGTACTTTCTTGTTCGGCCGACAGGACGAATGAGGTCTTTTTGAAGTAGGCCTTTATGACCTCCATGGGCACAAGGTAGGCAGGCAACAGTGTTCTGTTTTTAAAAGAAAACATGGCAGGGAGGTGGGGCGCAGGAGGGAAACATATTCCAAGAAACCCATTAAGACTGAGTGTTGGAGGAGAGCTGCAAGGACGTCACTAGGCCTGATACGAATGTCCACTGTGGGTACAAGACGTGCCATCTGTGTGCACACACCACCGCAGTCTGCATGCGAAGTATGTGCTGTGTTAGCATAGCTGAAAGTGGCCCAAATCAATCTCCCCTTGCTTTCCCCTCCCCCAATCCAGTCTCTCAGAGGAGTTTCCTCCATCACATACTAATGGTCTGCAATTTATTTTAAAGAGGCTATTTTGATCCTCAAGAAGTACTTAGGGGAGCGGGGAACCATAAACACCTCCTTTTTAAAAAATTTGTTTCCTTTTTCCCAGCCTGTAATTTAACTCTGACTGGCACCATTCAAATCAAGCGTTCCAAGCACAGACCCCCATCAAGTCAGTTCCAACTTGGAGCACATTTTTACGACCAAGTTAGAAATCCCTTAAAACAAGGTTTTCAGAGGGAAACGTTTGACAGACTTAACTCTTGTGGTGCAAATATGCCACAATGACATAGCAATTAGTTATTCAAAATACGGAAAGGGATTACAAGCTTTTTCAAGTCGCTTCATAAATATGTCCTCTTCTGGTATACAATCAGTAATTATACCATTCTTACTCAACTGTAAACTTCCTGGGTATGATTTATATCTCATTGAAATCAACACAAAAGTATTTGTTTTCTCAAAGGAAGGACCTCGGCTCTAATCTCCAAGGCTCACACACATCAAAGCCAGAGAACTACTGTTCTGCCTCACCAATGTAAATAAAATCATACACAAATGTTTATGCAAATTAATAGAAAGAGGTCGGTCAAGAGACATTTATCTTCTGGACCTGATATGGATTTACACAGGGGTCCCCTAGAACATTCCTTCAAGGGGGCAGAGTCAACTACATACCACTGAAGAGGAAGAGGAAACTAAGGCAATTCTCCTGGACCTTGTCCTTGTCCTTGCAGAACTAGTACCTTAGAGATATCACAGGACTGAGCTGAATTGGGCACCAAAGCCATGGGTGGATGTTTCATGCACCTCCTATCTACCCCGCCCCCAAATCCAAGAGGCTGCAGTAGTTGGCCTCTGTTAGAAAACAAATGAGAGGCACCTGGGTGGCTCTGTCAGTTAAGTGTCCAACTCTTGATTTCGGCTCAGGTCATGACCTCATGGTTTGTGGGTTCAAGCCCCACATCGGGCTCTACGCTGACAGGGTGGAGCCTGCCTGGGATTCTCTCTCTCCCTCTTTTTCTGCCCCTCCCCTGCTCTCTTTCTTTCTCTGTCTCAAAAAATAATAAACTAAAAAAAAAATTTTTTTTAAGGAAAGAAATGAAGATAAGACCTCTCTGGCTGAACAGAGCTGAACACAGCTCTTAGCTGTGAATCCCAAAGCCCTGGCTCTGGCCTTGCATGTAATAGCCACCCTTTAAGTGTCAGTGGACTAGTTGCACAGGTGAACACAAAAAATGGGCATACACTGCAGCTCAAGGATTAAGACAAGCTACAGGAAAACCTTCCTAACACTAGCACATCTGAGCAATTTTAGTCTTTACACAGAACGCTGGGCATACCTCTGTCCCAGAACTCAACATATTACACTGAAATGATTAGTTTCAATGTCTGCTTCCTTCACTGGATGACAAACTTCTTCATGGCTAGATCTACCGCAGCATATCTGGTAAGAAGTGTTTACCATTAGATCTTTACCAGAAGATTCTGAACCAAGTTTGATAGAAGCAACCCTACAGGAAAAGAAAGCACTACATTTGTTTGAGAGAGTTGGAGGGCTTGAATTATTGGCCTACAGCCAAAAATCTGGCCTCTCTCAAAATTCTTCTTTGTATTAAAGAACAAACTGAGGGTGGATGGGGGAGAGGGGAAAGTGGGGGATGGGCACTGAGGAGGGCACTTGTTGGGCTGAGCACTGGGTGTTGTGTATAAGCCAATTTGACAATAAATTATATTTTAAAAAACTCTCTCTAATGAATATTTTACTGCAAGTGAGAACTCGAAATACCCTGTATCTGAACCAGACTAAAGCCCAAGCTACAGAAGGGTACAGCACAGCCATTTTGTCCACCTCTGTGGACAATATTCAGCACAGTACTACTGGGTGTACAGAATGTGCTCCTAAGTAAATATTTTCTGTGAGGAAAGGTTTATAGATGGATGACTTTAGCAATTCTGAAATGTCAGTGTTTCCGAAGAGATTTTTACATCTGATCTCCAAATTGTCCCTAAACCTGGCCACAATCGTTGCACTTCAAAGTCAAGTCCCTGGACCAGCAGATCCCTATTTAAGATATAAATGTGAGCGGGCCAAGCCTAGAAGTAAATTGCACCCTAAAGTTACCTATGAATTATTCTGTAACTTGGAATATATTTTCTTATAGAAACACATTTATAGAGCATGGTCAGGCCTCAGGGTGACCCATAAAGCCTTTTATCTTGGATGTTTTTTTAACTTTCAAACTATTTAAAACTTGAACTTCTTCTTTTCTTGTTTTGGGGAATTCCTTATACATGAAGCCGTGGAGTAGGCAGTAGCCACACCCAAGTCCTAGTCCAAGTCTCCCCTTCCCTACTACCCTGGCAGCCGAAGCACTGGTAAGTCCCTCAGCTCAGTCCTCAAACTTGGAAGTGGGAACTAATAAGCAAAAACACAGGGTGATGACAATTCATTTGTGACGGAGCCATACCATGCATGGAGGGAAAGGTCCTTGCCTCCAGAAAGATGTCTTGTGTCCTGTTTTTATAACTTCTGGGCCATTGCCAGGTCCTCCAGTACATAGTCCATACCAAAACCTGCTAACAAATCCCCAACCTATCCCATTTTTTAAAATTAAGAGAGCAGGAGGTAATTCTGTTTCATTTTGTTTTCAACCAAGAGTCTTTGCTGATACACAACAGACCAAGATCAAATGGGCTACATTTGCCTTGAAAAGAAGTAGGAAGAAGTGATCTAGCAAACTAGTCCATAAACATCATAAATCCCACAAGCCACAAAAAGGTTCTGCTTTTCTTTGAGTATGAGTGCTTGTACATAGACCATTTTGATCAGAAGCAGACGGTCCAACCTGAGACAATCCATTATTCTGGCCCAAACAACCTATGTAACCACTGACACATTTCTTAGTCACTTAAGCCTCAGTTTCTCCAGCTATAGAGTGAAAGTACCCATCAGATGATTCCCCAAGTTCCTTAAAGCTCAGCATATTATAAATCTGAGATCTGGCCAAGATGAGGAAGAAATGATGTGGGGCCAGGAGATAATCTTCAGGCTCTTTCTCAACTCAGAAATTTCTAAGCACCCCTAGTCCTCTCCTAACCTTCCCCTAACATTCAACAAACAAGTGTGAGCATTAGTCCCCCACTTCTGCAAGGCTGTTGACCCTAAACCATGATCTTGATTAGAAAATGGAAGGCAGGAACCCTGTAATGTTAAAGGCATAATTAACTTTGTCATTAAATCAAACTCTCTGACTTAACCTTTGGTTCTAGGGAAGAATTGTTGATAGAAAATTCTGTGACTCATTGGAGAGCCATTACCTATTCTAAGAGGCATATTTAAACTTATTATTGCCCCAAACACACAGCTAGATGTTCTTATTATACATGGTGGGGGAGAATGGCCACTGGTTCAGAACAAGGCTGGGTATCTGCTAATGGTGAATACATTTCAGCTTGTCTATGGTAAGACCTTAATTTCAGAGATTTATAACCAGTGTAAATCTGCCCTGAACAGAAGCCTGACACAAAATTACTTTGCCCAGTAGCAATTTTTTAAAGTTTTCGACTAAGTGCCTTTTATTCAACTTTACAACCAAAAAAAAAAAAAAAAAAAAAAAAAAAGAAACAAAGCAAAGCACCATAAGAACTACCTTTAGGCTACAAACATTCAAACATGCACACACGTGCACACACACACACATGTGCAGGCATGCACACAAATGTATGCTTTCAGAGTTACCACTGTTGTCTCTAGGCTCCTGGTGGAATAGGGTCCATGCCTCAGTGCAGGTCCAAAAAAAGTGAGAAGCAGGATAGAAAAGTGTGCAGTGAGAAGACTGGTCTCAGAAATCTGCAGCCCTGCCTGATTTCCATAATGGATGAGCTCAGACCTTTATGTGAAATCATCACCTGCATATAATGTCCAAGCAATTGCAGTTACTATTCAGTCAAGAATCTACATTTGGGGGCACATTCTCAACACCTACATAGGACATAGCCAGGAGGATGCCATAGGCCCACCAGTCCCTATTCCATGCCAGGGATGACTTTAAGTGAATCAGAGACAACAGATGGTGAAGATGGGAAACCACAATGAAAAGAAAAATCAACTTTCAGATCACCAATAAACTGAGTGTGGAAGGCACTTTTCTGGTGTGTTATACACACAAACTTAGATAATCATCATCATAAACCCATAAGGTGGCTACTACTGTTTTCCCGACTTTCAGATGGAAAAACCAAAACAGGTTAAATAAATTGCCCTGAATCATATAGCTAGTGATGGAGCCAGAATTGGAATCCTGGCAGCTCCCAAGTTCCTGTTGTACTCATGAATGCCTAAGTATTCTCTCCAAAAAGTGCTATAATTATTTCATCCCAATGCCCATGAATTATGGTAAGAATGATAACCTTAATAGTAATAATGGTTGGTAGTGATGTAATGCCATTGATTGTATTATGTCATGTGCTTTACATACACTTTATACCCATTAGCTCAGTCTTCACAACATTCCCATTAGGGTGGTACTTTCATCATTCTCACTATACAGATGAGAACCTGAGAGACAGGGGTTAGGTGAATTGCCCAAGGTCACAGTTGTTAAGGAGAGGACTGGAACTCACTCCACATCTGCCAACTCCAAAACTAATCATCCACCCATTTCACAATACTCATGTCTTAAACAATCTCTGTGGTATTTGTTAGCAGAGTGTATGCAGGGCCATCATGCTAGCAATTTCCTGTTCTAACTCCTCTCTCATGTTCTACACACAGACCCACTATTTCAGAAAGGCTTTCTGCTATCCTCCCATTCTAAATCCTACTCAATTCCTTTTGCAAGGTGTTCTTCCTCACTGGGGATTTCCTGAGCATGCTCAAGCTATTCCAATATTGTGCCACACTTGACATTTACTTTTCTATCATCTATCTCAGGCTTCCATTTCCCCTTAACACTGCCTATGTCCTAGGAGTTCTAGGAGCCTATAAGCAGAAAGTAATCAGGCAGTCTGGCTTGAATCCCAACTCTGATACTAGCCAACTATGTGACATGGTTGAGTTCCTTCTGTGTACCTCAGTTTCTGCATCTGTAAAATGGGCATACTATGAATACCTACTTCACAGAGTTCTGTGAAGATTTAAAAAGATGGTATATGTAAAGGACTTAAGACAGCACCTGGCACATAATTGGGGCTCTATCAGTATTTGTGTTTGTTGACGGTGGTGTTTTTGAAAACAGTTTAGACCCTAGCTAACCTCTGCTTCCAGATATCCTCTGCTTGAATCCACCCAGCACCTGACAGTCAGATTCAACTGAAAATACCACTTTCTTAATGTTGCTTATTGGCTCAAAAGCTGCCCATCACACAGTGAATAAAGTCCAAATACTCACTACTGAAAGTAAGATCATGTCAATGAGGGCAGTGACCACAGGATTTCCCTGTAGCTTTCAGGATAAAATTCAGTCTCCTCTGCAGGACTTTAAAGTCTTCTGAAAGCTGCCCCTTTCTCACTGAATTTTTACTCTTTCTCCAAACAAGGCCCCCTATCCATGCCAGGGAAGAACAGTCACTGTACCAGTGAGTCTTGCTGCCATCATCTTGGGACATCGCCTGCAGCCTCCTGTGCAAGGTTGTCCTTCCCATCTCCAACTTGACACTGAAATCCTACCAAAGCAGTGGTTCGTTATGAATCAAAATCACCAGGGAAATGTTAAAACACACAGGCACCCAGCAGGTCTTGGCTGAGGCACAGGTATCCTTGGTTTCTAACACTCCCCAAGTGACTCTGATTGTGCAGCCAAAAGGTTCACACATCCCCATGATACCTGTAAGCTGTCACTGCTGCATTCCAATTAATACCAACCATTATTCTGCCATTTGACACTTCACACAAGTGTGCTCTGCCTCTCCAACTAGACTGTAAACCCTCTGAGGGCGGGGAGTAAGTTTAACTAACATGTTTATAAATACCTGGGCCCAGGTTGTATCCCCCTCTCATAGATAGTCATATATATTTTCAACGTGCATTTTAATCTTGTCTCTCTGGAGAACATAATGTCATGGCAGATGGAGATGAATGACAGATATTTTTGCATCTGTCTCAGTACCCAACACCCACTGAGTACTTAATAGCTAGCTGGGGACACACCTGGTCAACAGTAGTTGCTCAGTAGCTACTGGAAGACTGTTTGCCATAATAGGTCATCTCTAAGAAGCCAATATGCACATGATATACACAATGGCACCAGTAACATAATCCCTACCACACAAGTTCAATCCAGTGACCCTTTCCCTGAGAGCCAGTGATCGGGATACTGAAAAAAACTGGCCACCTTGAGGTACAATGGCAGTGGTTCCTAATTTTTCACAGACGTCTGTGATGTCAATTAATAATCTGAAGGTTTATACTCCTCCGTTCCTCCCCACTAGCGTTTTAACATTTCCATTAACCAAAGCTCTGACAAGGAGACTCTGAGGCAAAAGAGCAGTCTGGCCAGATGAGCTCTGTAGGTCCCCTGGAATCTCCCAACACAGGCAGTGCTTTAAAGGTTAAGAAGTTATCTTAGGCTGTTCAGAAGCAAACCAACCCAGGACCAGTGAGTAGGGCCATGGGATCAGTCTGATTCCTGGGCAGAAGCTTGTCTCCATGCTGGCCACAAGTGCCAGGGGCAGAACTTTAAGATGAATATGTGATCCATTAGCAGCTGCTATTACCATCCTACCATAGCTGAAAGAAAGAGGCTATTACACATAATACATAAAATAACATTTAGTAAGGAAATCTGGATAATTACTTAGTAAAAAGGACATTGAGTCAGGTTCTAAGCCATTGCCCTGAATTGGGAATGACATTACTGATGTCTTAAGTTAAATTGAGTAAAACTTCCTAAGCACTCCCTTAAAGAACACCTGTAAGTAATGAGTTGGCCTATCTCATCCATCCTGCTTTGTATCTCAGTCCTGAAGAGCAGACCGAGATTACGGGCCCCCCACAACCCACAGCTCTCTAGGCTGGGCCAGCTCAAGGTGATGAGCTCCTCCAGGCCAGTGTGGAACAAGGGTTCCCCTAGTGTGCACTGGAGTTGTCATAAACAGAGAGAAGCCAAAGAGGTCAATCAGTAATGTATTTTCTTTCCTTTGCTGCAATTGATGGACATTAAAATGCCTTCAAAATTAGAGCAGAAAGAATATGAGTGAGCGCACTATATGGAACCAGAGATGATTACAGCTGACTGCTTTCCAGTAATAACACCACCATCACCGAAACCCATCGATCTTCACCATCACTAGAATTCTTTCCGTGTATCTGGTGCAGATAAAGGGATCTCACCCACCCATGACTTTAAATATCACCTACACACCGAAAGACTCCCAATTCCTATTCCCAGGCCTGACCCCTTCCCACAGAAGCCTCCCAATTCAGTTACCTTCCTGACATCGCCACTTGGAAGGCTAAGAGGAACTTCAAATTTAACAAAGTCCAGAACTTAACTCACTATGAGCCCAAACTTACTCCTTCACACCAGTAAGTGGCACCTCCATTCTTCCTTCTGTTCCTCTGTCTCTCACTCAGCATTTCTTATCAGCAGATCCTTTCAATTCTTCCTTCTAAACACCTGGAATGTGACCACACCCCACCACCCACCTGGCAACCACCCTCATCTACACCAACCCAAACTCTCAGCTGGCCGACAGTTGGAACCTCAGCTTCCCTACTAGTTCCCCGGCACACCAGGGCCACAGTGATCAATGTGAGATTTTACTCATGTCAAATTACGCTCAGTGCTTTTCACTGGATTCTAAGAATAAAACCCCAAATCCTGGCCAGAGCCTAAAAGTTCCTGCATGCCCCAGTCTCTGAAACAGCCCCTGACTTCACACGTCATGGCCGTCCCCTCACTTACCCACCTCTCTATGCAGGGGCCAGGCCTGCTTCTGCCTCAAGCCTTTGCATGTGCCAGTACCTCCAGAGACATCCTCCTCTCAGACCACTCATCCCTCTCCCCATCCAGGTCTCTGCTGAAACACCACTCATCGGAGAGACTTTCCCTGACCTCCCTTTGTGAAGCACATCCACCTCCTTATTCTCTATTACCCTCACCATGCTGTATCTGGGCCCCTCCTCCTTACTGCTCCTTATACACACATGCCCATTCATTGCTTCTCTCCAACACACTGCACTGGACAATGTAAGCTGTGTGAGGACACATTTGATTTTTGGTCATTTTTTTCCCCTGTTTTAGTCACTGCTGTTTCCCAACACCTAGAACATACTAGATGCTCAGAAACTATTTGTTGAAGGTATAAATGAAAATGCACAGCATTAGCATTTGCCAAATGGTAACTGCTCTTATGTTAAGAGGCTGTGCCTTCATTTGGGGTCAGCTCCTGACATGCAAGTCAGTATTCTTTCATTACGTTGACTCTACCACTTCAAGTTAAGCAAGAACACGTGCACACTTTTGTAGCATTTTATAGTTTGTAAAGCGCTTTCACATGTAATTATCTTGACTTTAAGTGCTTCTCACTATGACTGTCCAAGTAGTTCAGGCAGGGAAAACCAGTAAGAAAGCGTTAGCATCCAACCTAGGTTTTCTGCTCCTCAGCCCCATGCCCTTGTCTCTCTCACACGCACCCTCCCTGCTTGGTGAGATGCTGGCAGTACCCGGCAGGAAGGGAAGAACTGGCTTTGCCCTCCGAGTGTTCACAGCGTTCAGCCTGCACCAGGACATGAGCAGACATGTGTGGGGCTTGAAGGACGACAGGTCAAAAGTGCAAATAAAATGCTCCCAGCAGTGGTATTTCTGGAGAAATAGGATATATCCTGGTCCTCATCCCAAGGGGAGCTATTGGTAGGAGCTGACCACTCAACTCCACATCCTCCTCCACTGGCATGCACACCAATCCTTCTGAAAGTTTTGGAACAGAAACTGAGAGGATAGAAAGGGCAGAACAACAGCTGAATCCTAGCTGCTGCCCATGAGAATGAGGGGTGTTTTTGTTTTTCAAAGTAACAAAGGCTGGCCCCACCCAAGACCAATTAAAACAGGAGTCAGCAAAGCATGAATACGATGGGCATCTTGTTTCAAGCTCCTTAGGTGATTATAAGGGCAGCGATTGTTGCAAACCAGTGGTACAGGGCCTCACCATTGCAAAGCGCTTTTTCTTCCACTATCTCCTTTAATCATCCACAAGGTCTTGGCTGTAGGAGGGACAGGCATACATATCCCAAAGTTAGAGGAAAAGAAACAGGCAGACAGATGGACTGACTCCAAGTCCCCCAGTTAGCTAATGAAAGACAAAACTGGGACCAAGCATGCTTCAAGAAACAAGCAGTCAAGTCTGCAACTGTGTAAGCCTCCTGACTTAGTGGGCTTCCGAATCACCCATGGATCTTGTTGAAATGCTGATTAGGCTTCAGCAGATGTAGGGTGGGGCTGAAGAATCAGCGTTTCTAACAAGCTCCCAGGCGATGCTAATGATCTATGGACCACCCTTTTGGTAGTGAAGACCAAACAAACATACCTCAATAGTAACTAAACTGAATCCATCCTTGTTTCTCCATGTGGGGAAGGCTAGGAACCTTTCAACAGCCTCCCAGCAGTGTTCTCAGTTGGGCCAAGTCCTCTACCACACTATGCAAGCTCTGTACCACAATCAGCTGGCACTCCCAGCCTCTACCTATGTACACCAAGTCAATCTCATCACATTCCATGAAGCATTATGCAGAGCCCATTCACTATCACCACCAATACATACACACACACACACACACACACACACACACACACTCCAAAACTACTAAGATCTAGGCTACTTCATGACTCACAACCTTCCAAACAAACCCTTCTGTCTGCTCAGAAAACACTGGTGTTAGATTCCCACATCAGTAGCAAAGATGGCCCTTACCATCATTTGTCAGGTTGGAATCGATTACATCCTGACACCACTCCATTCTCTGAGATTACCCCTTTATTATTCGGGGGGGGGGTACACTATTCCTGAGGTCATTTTTAAATGTTTTGTGTGCCTTTTAAATATCAGCTGCCACATATATAGAGAGACTTCAAATGACTGCCTAAGATATTCCATTTTAGCCTTAAATCTTTAAATATACTTATGAATTTTTGACTTTAACAGATTGCCTAATGTCTCTTCCTTCGTAATGGAAATAGATCCCAGGGAATCCTCATTAACTCTATCTTCTTGGGGCACTCTTCTTGAGATGGCCTTGTATCTCAAGATTCAGCACCCCAGGTGCTCCCCATGAGATGTCCTTATTTTCTGGTCCTTGGGCCTAAGCACGGACCTGGGCCAGTATGCATCAAAGGACAAGGGAACCATGTTTCTGCTTACCTGAAACACGTTTTTCTCCCACCAGCCTTTGAACCACCAACAGCCAGAACATCCTCCAAGTAGCTAAAGTCTAACTACGTGGCAGGTTCTGGTCCTGAAGCCTTTGTCTTCCCTGCCCAACACACTCCCCCTTGCTGAATGTCTACAGCCCTCAGTTTGAACCATGAATTTTAGCAACTAATTAAACACAACCATATCATAGAAAAGTCTTGTCTCCCCAGCAAGGGAGGGCTTGGCCCATATCCTACCCATTCACGTGTCTGGTTTGATGCTGTGCATGAGCAAATGCTCAGTACTGAACTCCTGATTGACTGAGAGTGCTGACAGTGGATATGTTTGGTACCAACACGCCACCACTGCACGCCCAGCTCTGATCAAGCAAGTTGCCAGTCTAAGAATGCCCTGGCACAACCACCAAACCTCACCATTCTCTGCTGCTGCCAAGTCTCTTCCCTCTTTACCTATGCATGACATCACACCTAAATTTGATCCAGGAAAAAAATACAGTAATCCAAATTTTTCCATTACAAGATCACCAACACCACAAGCAAGGAGGGGCAACCTAAGAGTGTAGTGACCTCCATTCTAGAAAGCCAAGAATTCCTCCCATGTATACGATCATAGCAAATCCTCCCAACTAAGGAAATAACTGAAGGGGAACACTCTTCCCTTTTTTTCCCCCTAAAAGCTTGAGAAAGCAAGGATGAGTTCTAGTGTCCCTAACTGTGGTCTTAATTTCAGGTTTAAATCTAAGGAAATTGGGCTCATTGTACTTACCCCCCATACCTGCTTCTGAGATTACATCACTTGCTAACATGTCATGTGCTTTACCATGCTGGTCATTACATCTCTTGAACCAAGGCTGATTTTGTCTCAGCTTGTCATACTAGAGAGCACTGTTTCATACCATTTTACATATGCCCCCCCTTTTGCACAAAGTTCACATTCAGATACTTCTATGTATAATTATTGATCTTTATGTACAGTCTAACTTTCTATGCCACAGTTAGGACAGATGAAAAGGAATTCCCAAATGGGTAGTAGTGAGGCATTAAAAATTCTAAACCATACCACTATAGAAAACCCATTTCTATTCCAGTATTTATTTTTCTGCATCTTGCCTAAGTTCTCCTCAGTGTTTACTAAAATCTTGACAAGTGGACATGTCGTCCTCTATCCCTCTACTGAGATATTAAATAGCCACCCCAAAATGAGCAGGATATATTACAAATATATGTATATTGATGACCCAGCTGCTATTTGTACATTTGAAGTATGACATCTTTACTCCTGTCATCAAGCAGAAGTAATTAAGAATAATCAAGTGGGTGTTAATTGGATGTAATGAAACAATCTCCAGTCAGCCTGAGCCTACTATTTGCCTCCTACTAATAATTATGAACACTAAACACTCGTGCTAATCTCCTTCTTCTTACAGAAGCCAAACAGAGATACAGTATTTACTTAGCTAATGGCTTGTTTTGTCTGCAATTTAGTCTGTTTTAAAGCTAGGAAACTCATAATTTGCCAAGCTGTCACCAGCTGCTGGGCCCAGACCAGGGATATAGGATTCTCAATGACAACAGTTCAGGGTATGTTGTCTGAAATGAGAGGACAGATATTAATTAAGCTAACCTCCAGTTGCAACTGTACCTGGGCATGTCGATGCAAAAAAAAAAAAAAAAAAAAAAAAAAAAAAAAAAAAAATCAATGTTCTAAGTCTGCATTAGTCAAAAGTACTTGTGGACCATGCACTCATTATTGCCCAGGGCTTCATCAAAGAAAAGAGTTTCCACATGTAACCATCAGGAGGTCTCTATTTTGCTCTTTAGAATAATCTCCAGAGGCCTCTGCAGCCACAGAGCTAGGGACTGGCCTTTGATCATATTACTTCAGGAGAATCTTGGCTGTTGGATGACTATTATACAGGAGTGAACCGAAAGTGTCTGATCGAGAGTGACCATTAGAAACATATTACTGGCCATTAAGCAGATGGTTAGATGTTTTTAAAGAGCTCTTACATAGTAATAGAATCCAGAGTCATTGACTATATTTATTACTCTCCCATGAAAGTGGAAAAAATTAAAAGACTGAATGTTTGTTCCAGAGGTGGTTAATTTCATTCTCCCAGGATCACCAGGAGATCACATGCAGACTAGAAACTGGCAGCTGGTGATAGGATTTTAAAACAGGCTTCTGAACAAGATGATTAAAGTTAAATTCCTTATCAGAACTCAGGTGGGATTCTAAATGAAGCCCCTTGCCTGATGGTAGTGGAATCAGAGTTATAAAACAAATATGCATCTAAACCATAGGCCAGCAAACTTTTTCTGTAAAGCTTAAATATTTTAGACCTTACAGACCACAAACCATACGTCACCATTACTCAGATCTAAAGTTATGGCATGGAAGTGGCCATGGAGGATAGTAAATGAATTGGCATGGCTGTTTGCCAATAAAACTTTATTTATAAATACATAAGCCTGCAGGATTTGGCCTATGGGTCATAGTTTGCCAATACCTGAGTTGTACCACACTGAAACCGGCTGTGTTACAGATGATATTTTGAGGGAAATGAGTTCTCCCTACTCAGGCCTCCATCAATAACCCCTATTTTACTTCACAAGTGTAGAGTGGAAGAGAGCCAAAGCATAAGAGACTCTTAAAAACTGAGAACAAACTGAGGGTTGATGGGGGGAGGGTGGGTGATGGGTATTGAGGAGGGCACCTTTTGGGATGAGCACTGGGTGTTGTATGGAAACCAATTTGACAATAAATTTCATATATTGGAAAAAAAAACAAGTGTAAAGAGACCTCATTTTGTATAATACATTTTTGAAAATGTGCTTAAATCAATATATTCTATGTTGCATCCTACTTTCCATTAATACACACTTTTATATGAAGTTTATCCCCATTTTGGGATGACACTACAATGAACAGGAGTCAACACCCTTCTACTCAGCAAGTATTGCTATAGGGCTCCATTCATAAATAAATAGTTATGTTATTTTGCTATTATTTATATATTTATATGTATATATAAATATAAATTTTATATATGTTATATAATGTATATGAATAGTCATATATACATCACTTCTTCTGTTTCCTTTGTTCATAACTTCAAACATTGAGTTTTCTTAAAGGTAAACCATCTGTAATTATTGGTAAACAAAATCTGTCCATTCTAGATCCACTATTAAATAGGAGTACATAACTTACTACAACAGAGGTATCCCTTAAATATTACAAAATCTGGAAGGATTTTATTGAACTTCAAGGCAAAGTGAAAAGACACAACGACCCAGGGGTGAAGGACTCTAATGTTTTAGTCTCAGTTCTTTTGCTTAATAACTGTGAGACCTGGGACATATTATTATTTGGTTGTTTCTAAAAAATGAAGGAGTTATATCAGAGGATGGCTAGAGTCACCTCAAGCTCTCATATCCTCTGACCAGTAGACAGAAAATAGCTTGCTTGATTACAGGATGATATTAATGAGGCCAACGGAGCAAGTTAAATAGGCATGCAAGGCTAGCTAGTTTGAAATAGAGCAAAATACGGTCATACAGGTTATAACTCAACTTGGTTGACTAACAGTGCATGGCTAGTTCAGTCCTCAAATCAACAACACACATAATACATGATAACAGTAAGTCACAAACAGCTTTATATAACAGTATCATTAATATTTTTATATGACCACTAGACAATACAACCAGGTATTTCATCCTACTTCTTTCCAGTGATGTGGTGAAGGACCATGTCTCTCCAGCATGTCCTGGACCAGTCCATGGTCCTACTGTGCATGATCAGAATGCAGTGCACACCATGTGTGATTCACTATGTAAATGTGACAACA
Organism: Panthera leo; assembly: GCF_018350215.1. Classification (NCBI taxonomy): domain Eukaryota; kingdom Metazoa; phylum Chordata; class Mammalia; order Carnivora; family Felidae; genus Panthera; species Panthera leo. The sequence continues at coordinate 35,630,902 of NC_056689.1, read as the reverse complement.
GCTGAACTGGTCTACACACTGCTTAACAAGACAAATCCAGGGATCACATGCCTAGATGTCAGGCAATGTCAAATTACAGTAAAAGTTCCTAAATAATTATGTTCTCTTTCTGCACTTATCTTGTCCTGGACTAGTAGTCACTTGCAGACCATGTCAACAAGTAGATAAGGTCTTCCAGTTACTACTTTATGGTATGTAAATGAGAACAAGCTTAGAAGAGGCAGGAAAACAAAATTAAATGTAATATCACCATTTTTTCTTCTTCTCTTTTTCCATATCTCTATTCTCTCCCTATAACCCAGTTCTCCTTGGAAAGTCCAACTACCCATCTTCCAGGTCTTAGCTGTATTTGCTGAGCCATTCAACAAACATTTACTCAACGACTTCTGCGTGCCAGGCACTTGGGAACCAGAGGTGAAAAAGACAGATTTGGTTACTGCTCCAGTGGAGTTGATGGGTTTCTTTTGAAAAGGCACATCCTAGGCATATATGTTTATACCACGTCTATGTTAAGTGTAGCAAAGTAGAAAAAGTATATCACCTACCAATACTCAGTCCCAATTTATTAAGCACCAAATATCCACTAGACAATCTGATGGCTTTTCAGGTGTAAAAAAAGAATGAGAAAATGCCCCTGTTTTCAAAGAGCTTACAGTATAGAGGACTCTTCCATGGGATCTTTCAAGTTGGTGAAGAACCGAAACTTTAATATCAATTCTATTTCCGTAAGTTCTGTGAGGCTCTCATCACGTGGCTGTCTACACCAAGAGCTTCCACCTGGGCCTACTTAGATACACAACAATCTTAGCAAACATACTGTACTTTAACTAAAAGGGTCCCCACAGACACCTTCTAACATTTTACTGATGAAAAAACTGAGACCTGGAAAGGTAAATGGACTTGTCCAAAGTCATACAACTAGCAGGTAAAATTAGGCTCTAACAGGATCATGTTCAAAGTGGCCTCACTGGGTCTAGCTCCAAAGTTAGCCACTATATTTGCAAAGTCGGTCTGCCAGGTAAACAAACATCCCAGCTTCTGCAAAATCCTTCCATCAAATACATGGCAATAGGATGCTGCAGCAGCATCACTGCATAAGGAAGCTTGATGATGCCCTAAGAGGGCCTGGGTAGACCTGATGTCCTCTCCAGATCTTCTGACCTCATGATTTCCATGATGTTAAATGTTCCTTCTGGTCCCCAGCTCTATCATATAAACATTACTCCACTACTTTGGAAATCTAGATACCCTACTAGAAAAAAGCAGACTGCACACAGTAAGAGGGTGAAAGTCGTGCCATTACAGGCAGACCTTGCATTATTCCTTTGAACAGCCAGGGTCAGGTTCATATAATAATGGAATCCAGAAGCTTCCAACACTCCTGGCTCTAGGTCTAGACACAAACTTATGCATGATCTCTCATCCAAGTCCTATCAGCTTTTGATCTTCTTCGTTCTCCACCTGCCTTTCCTGGACCACAGCACTTGTCACCTGGTGCTGTGCTCCCACTAAGACCTTGGACACCATTCCTATTAGCCAGTCTCCAGCAGCCCTGAGAAAATGGCCCTTTGGATGATATCCAGACCACAAGACCCTATCTAAGCTTAAACCTCCCACACACAGTACAGGGGATTTGTTCAAATTATCCACACTTCACATGATAACACCCTCACCCCACCCACCCATGGTCCTTCCAGTCACCATCCTAATCGTGGAGGAGAGCTTTCATTGAACTCTATGAAATCTTCCATTAACACCAACCTACCCAAGTCTAAGAGCTCTTCAAATTCATTAACAAGCTTCAACATAAGACATACAAATGCTTATATATGTCCCGTAAATGGAGAACCAGATTGTCAAGGTAGCCAAGAAAAAAAAAATAAAAATTCAAAACCAGCTTACAGAAGGTCAGAATTCCTCTAATTAACGACAAATACCTCACAATGAATAGCTTGATGAAGACAGGGCTCAGCACCACAATGAGATTTTTTCTTCTATTTGCAGAGCAATGAAATCATTAAGGTAATAGATCACCATTCCCGCTAACAGAATCTCTTAGTGTCATCTCCTTCAGTGTGCATGCAAGCAGAAGACACACATCTATTGTCTCTTACTTCTGGAAGTTGTAAATGTAGGGAAATTGTCATCATTAAATTGAATGTAACAGTCCTCTTCCCCTCTCCCCCTTTCATTCTTTCACTCTGTTCCTCGGCTCAGTCTGACACATACCTTGTAAATGTCAACACAAAAGTATGTCCTGAAGACCAATGGGCAGAAAGTTCTGATTACCAGCAAAAATCCATCATGTGATACTGAACAGTCACCCCTGCAGCGAGAGGAAATGATAATTGCTTTGCCGTGCAAGGTGGAGAAGCTGACCTCAAAGTGTCTCTGGTGGTATTAACATATAATGAAGATGGGTGCAGACAAAGGCTACTGCTGAACACACCAGGGACGCCATCAGACATCTTCACCTCTGAGGCATTGTTGTTAAGGAACATAGGCAACTCTAATTATAGCCTACTCTTCATGTTCCAACATCTTAACCCAGAGCCTTCTCCATTCAACCCTAGTGGGGAACCAGGAACCTCTCACTGGGCCTAGAGGAACCCTAGAAAATTCTCAAACAGGGATTAGGAAGGGTTCACACCAGGAAGCCAACCCCTTTGGGGAAAGAGGAAGGAACATGGCAAGTGAGCTCTGACCAGGGAGTGCCTGACTGGTTTGCTGCAGAGAAGAATGTGTAGCTTTGAGGCCATCAGCATGTAGCTTGAGAGGTCACAGACAGAGCTCCTCTGAGCAACCAGCGTGCTGAGCCAGCAAGGGGAAGGAGGCAGCTTCCTGACCTGAGGAATTCTGCAGGAGGCCTTGCATTCCATGGGTTGTCAGGGGCTGTCACTGGGCCACAAGGACTGTTTGGCCTTGAGCATTAGTTATGTTATGTAAATTACCCTTAATGAAAGTGCTGCCTTGGTCCATAAAAACTTAACAATGCATTTATCTTCATTTGAGCGCTCCCCAGCAGCCACCACCTCCCTTTACAGACCATATTAACTGGGCTTTCACGGCATGTCCCTGTCCTCCACAGCCACCGTCAGGAGAGCCCCAGAAGACGGCGAAGAGTTGGCTTACACTTAACAAGACAAATGTGCCACCGTGGAGGTGGCATCAGGTGGCCCGAGTGCACATACAGGACGGCAGAGCAGATGCAGCTCTGCCCATCCCTCCTCCCCAGGCCCTCTTTGTGAACAGTGTTCAGATGGCTGGAACAGATAAAACTTAGTTTTGCATTCTTGAGAGCTGGATGTCACCTCTGACTCATCAGCAAGCATTTATTAAGTGCCTCCTGTGTACACAGCCTACAGCAAAGATCTCTCTCTCTCCTTGCATGTAATAAGCAGGCAATGGTTTCTCACTCTGAGACACCCCATTTGAGATGCCCAAATCAAACTTCAAGGCACTTCGCAGCTGCTGTTTTCAGTTCTATGCCAATCCCCACCTTGGAAGAAGTCTCAAAAAAAAAAAAAAAAAAGTCAGTCTGAAATCCTCAGGTACAAGTTTCAGTACAGGTTCCCAGAGTTGAAGAGGACAAGAATTGAAATTATATAGCAACTGGGAGAAGAAGTTTGGTCTGTCTTACCCTGAATGCAATCTTCATAATTACAAAACATTTTAAAAGTAAAACACCTTACCACTGCATGTAAAACCTTCACAGACTGATGCTGCTCACTTCCCAGGCTCAGCTCCATCCCTGTCATTTTCTCCTGAATAGCCACAGAGACCTCTTCCCAGGGCCTCATAATCACCAAACTCTGTCTAGTCAAGAACCTTTCACTTGCTGCTCCCTCTGCCTGCACTGTTCTTCCCTCTCTCCTTTCCTAATTAACCCTGCCTCCTTCAGCTCCCCAGGGAAAATCCCTTTATTGGGGAAGCCTTTCCAAAGGTCTGGGAGTCAAATTAGGTCTCACTATGGCACCACGTCCTTTTCCTTCCCAACCCCTGCCCCAGGTGTGAGTGAACATCTGTTCCTCAGTGATCGCATGTGTGATTATTTGATGACCTTCACCTCCACCGGACTGTAAGCTCCATGAGGACAGCAGCCATGTTTACTTTTCCTACCACCAAACCGCTAGCACCGAGCACACAGCAGACAGCTAAAACAATGATACGTTATCCATACCCATCACTTCCTCTCCGCGACTATGGAAATGACACCAAGAAAAGAACTATGTTCACATTCATTGGACAGGAAGAAGTGAGAGACCCCAACAGTGACCGAACACTAGAAATAGCCACCAGGAAAAGCCAGGTAGACTTTAGGTGAGAACATCTTCAAGAATAAGTCACCCCTTCCCAACAGGACAGTGGGCAATTGGGTGAGGTGACCTTTCTCAAACCCTGCCATTCCCGTGTTGTCTGTCCTGGCAGCCTGACTGTGGAGCCATGGCAGCTGTATCTTATCACCTGGTCTGGAAGCAGTTCTACTCCGCAAGTGCAAGTCCAACTTTTACCCACACTCTTTGTTGTGCTACCTGGCTGCCAGGAAGAAGACAGATTGTTGTTTGTTTTCCAGGAAGCAAAATACATAAAATAACTATAATGAGGCACCAGGCTGGCAAAGAATAATTTCCTGAAAGTAAAGAGCCAAAATGACTTGGTTGCCCTGCCCCAAAGCCTAGGAGAGGAAAGGGTACAATCCGAATGAAGAGAGATGTACTTGCAAAATACCTCTCTCTCTCTCTCTCTCTCTCTCGCCTAGATATCAAAGGAGTTGCATTGAATTAGTTGGCCACAATTTCCTGGAAAAGGAGATTATCCCAATTTGTTCACCTCACAAAGGAATTGTGTGAATCCTATTTGACCCCTGTTTTTCCAATCTAGGGTATGAATTTAGCTAGCTTTGAAAATGTTTTAGGGCTTCCACAGAAATTTGTAAAATGTCAGCGTGAAAATTTTAATTGAGTTATTAGCAATATCTCTTCTTTGAATGACCTTTTAGTACTCCTTATAACATATCACCTCCTTTTACTACCTTCTGGCTGACAGTTTCTAATATATTCCTTCTTCCTAGATGATATCATCTGTCCTTGGGTGGAATTAACTAAAGCACTCTACATTCAGAGGCTGACATTAATCCATAGCCCCAGATTTGTAACAGCTGCTGGTATAAACACTATTTCCATACATAGGGTTTTAACAATGACTAGAAGAAATGCATAGTATTCGCTGGACACTGGTGACATGCAAACAAACGAATCAGGGTGACAAACACCAATGATTTCTTTTTAATTTTTAATCGGCTGAAACAGTATACGTGCTGCACAAATCTAAAGGAACACTGCTAGCTTCATGGAGATATTGTATTTCTCTTAAGAACCACATGTGTAGAAGCAGCTAATCAAAAGAGGACATTATAAGGATGAATGGCAAACAAGTTGTTGGTTGAAGTAACTTTCTGATACTCAATAAAGAAAATACAGAAAATACAGTCCCATATTCTTCGTAACCAAGACATTTTGCATCATTCCAAGAAATGGAAAAAGTAAATCAACATGGCATGTGGATACAAAAAGGTACATTCAGAGTTGAGAATCACCAAACAGGGAAAAGATAAATAAAGCCCGTCCCCCCAAAATTCCTAAGTCCAGTGGTTTCTCTTAACAACCTCCAGGCACCCAAACCACATGCCCTTATGTGAAAATGACCAACAAAAGGGCAGGAGGCCCGGATGTCCTCCAACTCCTCTGAATCTGCTCCTACAGACTTTATATTCCACTGGAAACAGGCACGTATATATCAGTGCAGCCACAAGTAGTGACATCTATAGGGACTTCACTGGCATTTTCCATCAGCTCAACCATGTTATTTAGAATCCGAGGCGGTAATGACCAGGTGAATGCCAGACTGCTGATGCAGGTCCCAGAGCTCGAGGTGGCTGATAATTAAAGTGTTGTTACGCTTACTGCGTGGTGGGAACACAGTGGTGGGAAGAGAAAATTTCCAAGGGTAAAAGAATCTGCAAGCGGACCTAGGAGAAGCAAGATTCTACAGAAGCCAAGTTGGAGTTCAGGAGTTCTGTCCCAGTGCCTCACATTACACTCTGTGCTCACAGACCTTCATGAGAAAATGCCAACCCTGTCTTCACACCACCGGACACCTTGCATGACTCAAGTCACAAGATGGCCACTACCACCATAGTAGGATATTGTGAAGGGTGGCCATAATGTGACATTTCAGTGGGGAGGGGATTGAGCATTCACCTGATGATACGAAGGTCATCACTGTTAGTAGTCACCTGGGGAAACAGGTATGTGTCCGGGTGAGCAGCAAGATCCAATAGAGTCCTAGGTAAGCGTGAGAAAAATACCTCCCTGGCTTGGATTCATAAGGTGCCAAGCATCTAGGAGGGTGCTGCTTCCATGCTGTGAATTACGGAAAGCAAAAACTGCAAGTGAGGGCCCAAGTGGACTGTTAGAAACTTGACAGTGTTCACAGCCCCGAGAGGAGGCTGCTCAAGGCACAATCAGAACTCTGGGCTCTGCAAGCCAGTACTCAACTCCTGGTACTCCCTTGATATCTCTGTGTTATCCCCAAGAATTGGTCCAGTCTGGCTCAGCTGTGCCAGCACACAGTGAGAAAACAACTTATCCCAGGGACCAGTGTGGCTGCATCCAACACGGAAAATCAGGGCAGTTGAATCATCAGCCCCTCTCCTTCAACAGATTTCTGCTAATTGTGGAAGGTTCTGAGTTTTCCTCTGACCAAGTAGTACTTTCTCCCTATTCTACTACCTCCAAGTATTTAAAACTTACCCATTCTATTACTCTCTAAGCCAGTTTGCCTGTTAGACTAATCTAAAACCAGTTAATGGGTCTAATTATTTATTTCTCTAAGTAATATATTTCATTCACTCATTCATCCACTCAACTTACTGCCCATTTCCCATTAACCTAGCACTGCATTGAGTATGAGAGCTATATATGCAAATAGGATGTGATCCATGCTCTCCAGGAGCTCACAAACTAACCAGGAAACAACCTCATAACAGAAACTTAAACTTATGCCACCTCTGCTAAGGGAAACATCATGGTTCAGGGGGCTGTTTTGGAGGATGTCTAAATTACAGCAAGAAAGCAGATGCATCCTCTGCCCAGGCATGATGCCAGCCCCCTGCACAAGACTCCACGTTACAGGAAGAGATTCAGGAAGCAGTAACAAGAAAATCAATTTCCCTCAGTGAGGAAAGGGGACTGCAAGCCCAGCAGGTAATGAGTTCCACCAGTCCTGGCCTTGCACGATAGAAGGTGGACCTCATGGCAAAGAATATGAACAAGACAGTCATACAGACATAGGTTCTAGTCTGTCTAGAACCACCCCAGGAAAACTACTCATCCGAGGCAAGCCTCGGGTTTGCTCACAAGTAAGACATGTTAACAACGCATGCCCCTGTCCTTGTTGTAGAGTACATGGTTCTTAAGTGTGGCCAGTGGCACCAAAGTCATCAGGGAACTTATTAGAAATGCAAGTTTTTAGCCTCCACCGCAGACCTGAATGAGAAACACAACTGATTGTGATACTCTTGAAAGTTTGGAAAAGACAGATGTATACATTTAAAGGACGGATGCTTATGGAGTGCTTTGCAAAGTGCCAGACATACAGGAAGGTCACATGTATGGTAGTTGCATCATGATGTCCTGGGAAAGTGATGTAGAAAAGGACATGAGGAGGAGTTCATCCTTGCCAGAGGTCAGAGCCAAAAGGGAACATCAAGTGCCCCAGAACCCCCAGTGATTATCAAAATGCAGATCCCTAGGCCACACTTCAGGCCCATGATTATACACTTGTAAGGGGAAGATCTGGGATCTACAGCCTCTTACATAGGCATCTTTAAGGTAAGTACTCTCACCACTTTGGCATGGGGTGCAGGCATGGGGGGTGGCGTTATTACTGCTTCTTATTTTGATTATTCACTTATTTATTGCTTATGGCTGCATCTACCTCAGGATAGTTCCTACAAGAAGCCCCCTCTCAAGACCTTCTTTCTGACACTGTGGTACACAGCTTACTCTTTCTCATCTTCTCCTTTTCTCTCTTCCGCCATATCCCTCCCCCAACCCCATCCAACTTCTGGCTTCATCACTGCCCCTATCTCCAGCCTTCTTTCCCTTCTGGTGTACTCTTCAAAATCACTCCCTGGGTGATATTTCTAAAATATAATCTAAGTATCTAATTCACACTTAAAAATGAAAACAAACAGAAAGCAACCTTCATTGCCCGCCCCCACCCCTGCCAAGGAAGGCTTTACAGCACAGAATTCCAAGTTCTTAGCCTGCCCCTGCAAGACCTTCCCCGGGCTGAGTCCAGGCTCCACTGCGCCCACTTCTCTTCAGGCATCATGTATCGCCACCAGGGTCCACTTGCTCCTCCCCATTAAGCCTTGCTCTTCCCCAGAAAGAAATGACCCTCTGCCTTTTCTCCAGAGGCTGAACCTCTTGTCCTTCCCCGAACTCCTCCATTACTAATTTGACTATGAAAGTGTCTACTGTTTTCTTTGCTAAACCAACAGCTCCAAAAAGGTAAAGATTCATTTATATATAGACTACACCTTGAAAAATTCCACCAAAATAATCATGGAAGAGTTTGGAGAGGCAGTAGTGGCCTCCTCACTGCCCTCCTCTTAACCAACAGGCTGGGGTAACCACCACTCTCCCAACCCTCTCTAAAACACATAAGGATGTTAAGTGAATCTGGATACAACATGCACGTCACCATTGTCCAAGGTGACTGGGGTGGTAGATGGTTGATACTAGCACGGCAAAGCTTCTAGGTACATGTGGAACTGATGTTGAATAAATGCTCAGAATTATACTCCCTGCCTACCTCCATATGCACACACAGGTATGGCACATGGCAGCCTTGGGCTCACAGAACTGAACTGGTAGAAAAAATTGAAGCCAAAATGTGAATGAAGTAGTTGTGTCTGCCCACTCACCACACTGAGTGGAGCAGAATGAACCTTCCATCATTTACCTTCTGTCATTACTACCTATATTTTACAAACCTCAGTTCACCAGGTGATTTTGATCATCTGACACTACTATTAAAAGTTTTGCCGGGGCACCTGGGTGGCTCAGTCGGTTGAGTGTCTGACTTTGGTCCAAGTCATGATCTCACAATTCATGGGTTCGAGCCCCGCATCAGGCTCTCCAGCTTGGAGCCTGGAGCCTGCTTCAGATTCTGTATCTCCCTCTCTCTCTGACCCTCCCCGACTCGCACTCTGTCCCTCTCTCACAAAAATAAAAATAAACACTAAAAAATTAAAAAAGTTTTGTCAACATTGTACGTCACAGTATTGAGGAAAAAAGCATTCAATTCTGGTAACAAAATACCTAGGTCTGTTTGACATTTAACTCCACCTTTTATTAGCAGTGTGACCTTAGACAAATTGCTCAAACTTCTGGGCCTCAGTTACCTCAGCTGTAGAGTGGAGTCACTACTCCATGTTGGACCAAAATGACAGTTGCTTTGAGGATCATCTGACATAATAGAGAGGAGCATGCTTTGTCAATATAATTCATTTTTCCCTGACCAGTCTGCCCCATTTAAAAATCTTATCCCACATAGTGATGCAGGTGTCTAGATACCGTTTCCTCTTTTCTGACAGTGTTTGTAATGGAACTACATCAAACTGCTCTTCAGTTTTTCTGTCTTTCAGAGTCTAGGCCTGTGAGATCACTTCCATCCTTCTGGAATAGTTTTTTGAATGTGTAACATGCAATTGTCTCCTGTAATGCTTCTTGGCTATAAATGAACTTCAACTCCTTCTTTCCTCCTTCCTTTACTCAGTTATTTCATTCTTACTGATCAGTTCAATTTATCCACATTTTTCTCTTCATGCAAACACCTTTTAGTCTTAAGGAGGCTTATTGGGTGTAAGAGGATACAGCGAGCATGGGGATGAGAGAGAGGTCCAGTGAGGGCATATATGGGTCTCTACAATACTTCCATAAATGCTGCCAATTGGAAGGCAGAGAAACAACAAAGGGTTGCTTTGTTCTAAACACAAACATGCCGCTTGGTCATTCTGCCCCTTCCTTAGACCTACTGCCTCCCATCCACACACTAGATCTGGTGCTACAGGAGGACAGGAAAGTCGTGGTTAGTCACAATTTTGCCACAATTTTCTCCTCGCTGCTACTCCCTGCTTTTGACATAAGCTGGAAGACTGCCAGGGCTCAGAGAGAAAAACTCACCAAAATGATCATAAAGCCATTTAGGAAGATATGAGCATGATCAACACACTAAATAATAATTACTCACATTTGTATTCCCTGCCAATCTTCATATACAGCGTATAAATGTAACCTGCTCCAAGTGAGTCACCTGGTTCTAAATGCCAGAGAGTCACAGTCCTAGGATTCTGACAAAGTAACCTACACATCTCATGCCACGGGCTTATAACAAAGACAATGCTGTGAATTGAAACCCCAGGAACAAAGCCAGTTGGAATTTTTAAACATTTACTCCAAACTTTTCATTATGGGTTATATTCTTCTCAAATATTTCATCATGACTTTTTCCTCTCTCTCTGGTTTAAATCTCAATCACTAAAAGGAATGATTCGACAGCAATAATGTAGAAACAAAAGGGGAGATTAAATACAAATTAAGCTTTCATTTGTACTGTTTTTCCAGACTGAATTAAAGTGATTGAGCTAACTTTGGTGTAAAGTAAATTTTACAGCTGTTGGAAATGATAGAATGTAAATTGGATTATACTATTTAAATATTTTACAAATAATTGAAATGGCATTCTTATAAGTTATGTTCAAATATTCACGTTCAAACACAGTAGATCATGCTGACTGGCTCCAGATATATATCTTTCCTTCTGCTTGATATTTCTTCCATTACCAAAATGAAACTCAAAAAAATTCACAGAGATAGGTCAGAGGGTACCCATTAAGATCGTGGGAATGAAAAGCCATGATGGTATAATTTAAGCTATTCAAATTAATTCATTCCAACAGATATTTATTGATCACAGAGTGCAGAGCAAGCTAATGGATACAAGGGAGAAGTAAAACCAGTCTTGCCCTGAAAGTGCTTACCATCTCCTACAAGGAAGGAACATAAACCAAATCAAATTATGCTACTTAAAGCAAAATAACACAAATGCATAACATACAGGAAGGCAGGGGGGAGGCTTAACGGGGTGGGTTTGGAAAGACTTTATGAGAAAGATATTTAAGCTAGGTTTTGAAGGATAGATAGACTTTCCGCTAGATAAACAGTGTAAGAAGCATGTATGAAAAGCAAAAGAGGCATAAGTAGCCTCAATTCATGGGAATAAGAAAACATGGGACATGTCTGGAGATTAGAGAACAGAACAAATCAAAACGACCTAGGATGCCAAAAAGTAGTGAGTCATTCACCAACATTCATTGATTATCCATGTTCCCATAAGCTCTGTGGGGAAATATAAAGAAAAATAAAGATCACTTCCCTCAAGGAATTTGCATTTTAGTGGATAAGACTTGTAAATAAATACCAAGTAGAAAGCAAAAAGGACCATACAGCGGTATAGATGCAGTGTTTTATAATTTTAGTGGACGGAAAGGTCACTGAGAAGCAATGAGGAGGAGAAGAACCTTGAAGGATCAACAAATGAGTATAAACACATTCATTCACTCACTCACTAAAAATATACATTTATATTTACTTTCCAACTATCTTGGATATTGAGCAAAATAATGGAAACAAAGATGAATAAGACACAGTCTCTGCCTTAAGGAACTCAGTCTGACTGCAGCAAAGGAAAAGGGTGAATAAGAGAATACTGGAAAGATAGGCTACTATCACAACTAGAGAGCTGAGGATTTCAGAGCACCAACAGTCTTATGTTGTGAAGGCTTGCGAAACCACTGAAGATGTCTGGCGGCAGCTTTTAGAAAAATGATCTTAGTTTGAATCCCTCTCAAAGCAGAACCTGATGAGCACATGGATGCAGGGGGTTTATTTGGGAGATGATCCCAGAGGGATCAGGGAAGAGGAAAATCCAATGCTGGGGTACATTATCAAGGTCACTGCTCTTGGCAACAGGGCATGACCGAGCCTCCTCCAGTATGCCTCCCAGAATGCAGCCCTCCCAGAATGGTCTGTGTGAAGGACAAGAGGCTGGGCACTTACTATCAGCTTTAGTTCCCCAGTGATTGAGGGCTGCCCCTGTGGGGGCCACTGGCTTCCTTGCATGTCCAAGCTGAGCTTAGCTTAGGCACAGAAGCTCATGGCTCCAGGGAAGGTCCTTAGGCGAAAAATGGAAAGACGCACATATTAACATGAGGTGAGAGACACAGTCAACAAGAGTCTGAGCTCACGTGGAACTGTGCACTATGGCCGTGACTGAAACCACAGTGGCTTGAGGAGTTGGGATGGGGGCCCCAAAAGTGTCTGCTAGAATCAAGCAGCAGCCTGCATGCAGGGGAGGATAGAAGGGAAAGTGCCAGGAGAAACAGTCATTGTCTAGCCTAGAAAAGAGAAAGATGATAGGGAACTGAATAAAGGAGGCGAGACTGGTGAGAAGGGATGGATATTGAAATCATCATCAAGGATTAAGCAACTGATGAACTGTGTGTAGCTAAGGAGATACATCATAGATAACTGAGGCTCTAAATACCCATGATGGCACCATGGAAAGGAGGTAAGTGAATGAGAGAACAGCTATGAGAAGACGATGCCTAGGAGGAACACAGAAATACATGACTAGAGTTTTGGAGAGAGCAAACTGGAAATTGTCAGCAGAGAGATAATAGCTATAGTCACAGTTTTTCTAAAAAGACTATACGTAGGAAAGAGGAAAACAAACAAAGCTTAGAAACTAAAGAAACCTGTACATTTAATGAATGGAAAGGGAAAACAGACAATGAGACAGAAAAGCAGAGGTCACAGCATCAACATAAACAGAAAACAGAATTTCAGGAATGAGAAACTGGTCAATAGGGTGAAAGAGGATGAAATTATAAACAGCTAGAGCTGCCCACTGAACATCGTGACTGAGAAGTCACTGGAGGGCTTCAAAGGACACAGTACAGCAGAGAGGTAGGCTAACTCCAGGACCTGTTTGATAAAAGTTTAAGGAATAAGGGAGAGAGTCAGTTCTTTTCAATGGCGGCGGGGGCAGGGGGGTGTTCTCCACCTGAATCACACGATGTGCTTTCTGTGACTATTTTCTCAATTCTCCCAAAGGCGGTACCTAACTAGCACCCTTCTAAATGCACAGAAGTGACTATCAGTGCCTTAGGACAGGGATCAGCAAGCTTTTACCATGAAGAGCCACGTGGTTCTTGCAACTACTCAACTCTGCTACCGTAGCACCAAAGCAGCCATCAACAATACCAAAATGAATGGCACAGCTGTGTGCCAACAAAGTTTTATTTATGGACACTTAAATTTGATTTCATGTATTTTTCATGTGTTAAGAATTATTCTTTTTAAAGTGTTTTCAACCTAAAAAGAAATAATAAAATAAAATGCTTTCCACCTTTAAAAAAATGAAAAACCATTCTTGGTCCATGAGCCCTACAAAAACCAATGCTGGGGCCAGATATTGCTTTTAGGTGATAGTGTGCCCCTACCTTAGGACCTTAGAGCTTAGTTATCACCTTAGTTATAACCTGCAGGTGATAGACGCTATTAGATGCTTCAAATAAATGAAGAAGAGAGAAGACAACAGCATGAGAGAGAATTAGGATCAAAAATTCGTTTTTGTGCTTGTTTTTAAGAGTCAAGATGGGGCGCCCAGGTGGCTCAAGTCCATTGAGTGTCCTTCATTTCGGCTCAGGTTGTGATCTCACGGTTCGTGGGATCGAGCCACGCTCTGTGGCTCTGTGTTATCAGCACAGAATCCCTTGGATTCTCTCTTTCCCTTTGCCCCCCCCCCCCATCTCTTTCTCTCTCTCTCTCAACTTAAAAAAAAGAGTAGGGACAATACATGCATCGTGACAGGCGAATAGGAAACTATCTCTGGAGAGGGAAAATTGAAGCTAAATGGAAAATGGGGAAAACTGGCAGATCCCCATCCTAGATGAGGGAGAAGGGCACAGGATGAGGGGGTGAGCTGGGCAAAGGAGAGGCAGACAGCTTCCTCTGAGAGGGAAGGTGAGGCGGGAAAGGCAGGCTGGAACCAGATTACTGAGAACCTAAAATGCCAACCCAAAGAGTTCACACTTCATTAGGTGAGCAATGAGGAGCTACTGAAGGTGTTTAGGCCAAGGAGTACAGCCCAGGAATCAGTAATACACCGGGTCTCCCCACCGCAGACTGAATAAATAAGCCAACACTCTATACATATTTACATAATGGAGGTAGGAGCAGAATAGAAGCTGAAAATATGTGATAACAGACTCTCATGCTCAACCACCTGCTCCACCAATGCATTCTGGGAAGGGAGGATAAGACAAGCTGATATACTTAAAAACAGCCAGTTTGATATATCCATATATAAACATGTTTTTACCCTCAAGAATTTGAATATGGGATATAGCAAGAGCCCATGACCTGGGCTTATAGAAGCTTGGGGTTCAAAGCTGGGGCGGGGGGGAGTTGGTGGGGAGTATAGTAACCAGGGCTACATTTCACTCCCATTGTCACTATTAACCATCTGCATGATACTAGAACAGGAAAATGAACGTCTGTGGGCCTCAGCTTCCTCAGGGTCAAATGGGAATTCGAATATTGTTTCATGTATTTCAAAGGTTTATAACAACGATCAAAAACACCTAGTGGACATTAAAATGCTTTAAATATATAACAGCCTACACAGATGGAATACTGTAGCTGGAGAAAAGTTGTGTGATGTCAACTGTCAGAGTCACTTCTCTAGACCGTCCCCTTATCACATATCTGAGTCTTTCTCCCACTGGGCAGTAGTAAATCACTTCAATGAAACTCAAAAAACATCCTGCTTAACTGACCTGCAACTTCCATCTTTTGATGGTATCTTCTTTTCTTAACAGATTTTGGAGAACAGGATACCTTTCCAGGGCTGTGGCTCTGGGGGTAGACTCAAGTCATTTACACAGGACAATATTGTGTGGGTTGAAGAGCCAAGGGGGGACTTCCTGGATAACGTGGCACTTCGGGTGGGCCTTGAAGGCTAGCGGGGATTGGATCCACAGAGAGGAGGCAAGGCTTTCTGAGCAGTGGCACAGGTCAGAGGGCACACGATTGTTTCATTTAGGGCAAGCACCTGGAGGCACTGGAAGCAAAAGCCAAAAAGCCACTAGGCAAGGCTCAGAAATACCCAGCCAACATCAGAGTCCAAGTTAACGAGAAATATTATCTTCCTTGTAGAGTTCAAATTCTGATTCTGTTTTTGCAGCTGAAATACAGGACATATAATCCTTTAATATGAACAATAATCATAGTTACTGAAAAGAACCGACAGTGGTGAGGCAGTGAGAATAACACCAAAGGCTTACATTCATATTTATTGTTTATTAAAATCTCTCATTTCTCTTAACTCTTTGGTCTATATGATAGTCATGTCAGGTAAGTAAGGCGAAGATAATTTTGCCTGTTGCATTAAAAGGAAAAAAAGAAAACCAGGGCCTAGAGAGGTTAAGTGACCAACGTGAGGTTACACGGCTAGTAACTGATAAGGGAGGACTGGTGTGGGAAACTGGGTTGCCTGCTTCAGAGCCCTGTCATGTTTTTTTATCCATACCTATTACAGATTTTCCCTGTTATCCAAAAGTATAGCATTCCTATGAACACTTTCATAAACCAAAATGGTACAGCACAATTACTATTAACTTAATATGGAAAGATTTCCCAGACCCGAGAAACAACCACTCAGGTTTTCCTGGTACCTTCTGACACTTCTTGCTAATGGATGCACATGATAAATCCAAATAAAGGAGAGACGCTTACAACACAGCTCAAAGCTAGGGAGGCTGCAGACTGAGATGCTGAGTATAGTCTGGGGAAAGGAGCTTGGCTGTGCCTCTCTTACTGCAAGAGGTATGTGCTGCCTCCACAGGCTCACCGCAGAACTGCTGAACGATGTTTTCACCTTTTGCCTTTCTTCATAAAGGTGAAAATCTTCTTTGGATTTCTTTCCATTAGCAGAAACTGATGCCAACAAAGGTCTTGTGTAAAAGTGAAGTGGTATATAATGCAAGGTTTGGAAAAGCAGGGGATACGTGGTAATCACTTGGTTCAATACGGCCATGGGTTTAATCTTCAGGTTGGCAATGTCCTCCTGCCAAAAGGAACAGCCACCAACTTTGTGCACTGGCAAAGGGAACGTAGGATGACAGACCAAAATCTTAAGTCAGAGGGGGGCAAACCATGGTCCAGGGCCAACTCCTGCCCACTACCTGTTTTTGTACAGCTTGGTTTTTATATTTTTAAATGCTGGCAGGGGGAGGAGGGGGGGTGAGGGAAGCTAAATAATAATGACATGGGAAATTACACGAGATTCAACTTTCAGGGTCCACAATGACACTGAACAGAGACAAAGCCACTCATTTATGAACAGACTTGTCAGTTTCTGTGTTGAGTAGTTACAACAGAGACTGTAAGGCCTGCAAAGCAAAACATGCTTACTATGGCTGTATGGATCTTTCCAGAAGAAGTTTGCCGACTGCTGTTCTGTCATAGGTCTGAAGCTACAGTAAGGATAAAACAAGGAGGATTGCAGGAGACAATAGAACCAAAAGTTCCAAGTTCCCAGTTATTACACGTCTCACTTGTGAAAACAGGGTTTTGAGGGGGAAATTCTCTAACTGCTGGTACCTCCCCACTGGGTGTTGTTGGGGTTCATGTGACAGTTTCATGACTAAAGCTGCTTCTGACAGTCCCTTTAATTTCTCTTACCCATCCCCCTCCACGTTCACATGGATAGAGCCTCGTTGCTACTTGCAATGAAGATGCTCTGGTGTCAGCTCTAAAATCAGTATCTCACTTCCTCAGACAAGTGGATATTTATTGACAGGGTGTGGGATGGAGAAAGAAAGGAGAGAGACTGCCTGTCCAGAAGGCAGTAACCTTGGAGGAGATGCAATGTCGCCAGCCCTAAACCATCATTCTCACAGATGTACAGCATATTATTTAAAGGGAAACAAATATCAGCCACTGAATGTCACGGCAAGGACACATCTCCTGCCTCTTAACTAAACTTATCAGAGCTGCAGTTTAATATGGTTCCTTTTTCATCCTCCCCTCAAATTCATCTTCCAGGGCAGCTCTTGACACCACCAGCAAACAGTCAAGACGAAGATTTAGTGACGTTTGCTTCAAACAGATCTAGATTTATTGACATGTGGGGCTGGCTTTCTTTCTCGGGAGCTGCAGTACACAGGATTAATTTTAACTGTTCCCGAATGTTCGGCGCTGCTTTGCAAATACCCAAATGTCTGACTGCTCTCTTGTTTCGTGGGGGAGGTCAGTTTTTACCAGGAGCAGGACTCTCATTGGTGGCCTGAGCTTTCTCTAATCACACTGACCATTGTCTTTTTTTAATAAGAGGGAGGAACCTCAGCAAACTTCCTGCCAGAACCCCTTCCCTGTCCACATCCTTTAAGCTACCTTTGTCTCTCTCTGAAATCTGTAAAGAATCTGCCAAACCAGCAAGCAAACTCAGTTGCTACAAAACCTTTGCATCTTGTTGTTTTAAATCTCCCTATTTACCTACTGACACTTCGGGCCTGAAGCAGGAGGCAGGCTGCTGCAAGCCAGTCCCCTTACAAGCTGGCTGTGTGTTTTCTGAGCCTCGGGCCACAACGTCAAGCTTTGCCCACATGCCACAAACCCACTCTGTGAGCTCACTTTCTGTGCCACAGTGCTGTGCTGCATAGGGCAGAGGCAGCTAGCTCTGCCAGAGATGCCCACTGGCTGCAGGAAAGCCCAGGGTCTGTCTCCAGACTTTGCCCGCTGGCCTTTTCCTGCCCAGGCCACATTCGCACCAGGATGCAGCAGAAACACAAGAATGAGTGCCGTGTGGGCGCTTGCAAGCACAGTGAAGAGGGGCAAAAGCTGAAGAGGAGAAGAGAAGAAATAAAATCTCCGTCAATCCTCTCCTAACACGAGACTGAAGAACAAATTTGCCGAGCTCCGTTAAAAGATTAACTGCTAAATGAAAAGGAGCTACTAAATGTAAATTTAAAAGTCCAAAAACACCCAAGAGGCATAACTATAATTATTGCTGAGGGAAGCTCTTTAAGACTAAAAATACATTTCCATTAACAATCAAAATTAGTTTTCATTGCTTTTTTTTTCCTGAGCTTTCAGTGAATAACCTTTGATGGTAGTACATGATAATGATTCATTAGAAAAAGTGGATTTGTATTTCAGAAGTATGCACCAAAAAAAAAAAAAAATTAGCCAAGAGATTGTTCCCCCATATAAGTCAAATGGCAGAAGAAGGGAACATTTTTAGAATGAATAATGGCTCTCTATAAAAGCTAATCCAGACAGCAGGTACCCACTTTGACTATCCTTGGCTAACAGAGCTGACAAACACATTTCACCCAAACCTTCAATGACTTAGAAGTGGTGGTGTGGTAGAACATCTTTTCTTCAAGCCCTGGTATGAAGGGATGGGCAAAAGACATCACATTGTCTCAAAATTACCACAGCATTAAAACATTGTTAAAGGAGCATCTAAAACGATGTGTAATGAACAGGTAATTCATAATTATTTTTTCTACATTTTTATTGAGATCTATTTGCAGAGTGAAATGCATAGACCTCAAATGTACAATTCAATCTGTTTTGACAAAATGTATGCACCTAAGTTTAACTACCTGAATCATGACCTAGGACGTTTCTAATTTCCACATCTCTCCAAATTATCTCAGGCTCTCCAAGAAACAACTACTTCTCTGATTTTATCACCCCAGATTAGTTCTAGAATGTCATGTAAATGAAATCAGAGAGTAAATACTTATTTGTGCGTGACTTATTTTGCTCAGCTTAATATTTTTGAGATTTAATTTTGATTAATTTTTTTTCTTAAAACTTAGCTAACAACATATCAGAGGCCAAGTGATTGGGGCGATAATTTGACAAGCAAAACCATTTTCAGAAAGAGGTAAAAGGGGAAAAAAAAACACCCAGGTTTTCCTAGAGGTGTGTTAAGCCAAGGGACAAACTGGAGATTTTTCTTTAAATGTTGTAAATCATCCTGAAAGGCCCTGGAAATCCTGTGATAATCTCTAATTCACTCACCTATCCCAGGGAGGTGTGATGTAATGGTGAAGTGTACATAACTCATAACTCTAAACCTAATTATGATGAGTGGCCTCGAAATCTGATTAAAAACCATTAGGTCTAAAAAGCCTCAAAACAAAAATGAATATATAGAAAGGATAAACTGCTCTGCTAGATGGATTATTTTTTGAAACTCAGAAGCAAGATGATAAAAGTAAATTATTTCCAAGAATCACTGCCAAATTGGCAGGTATAAAATGTAAATGCTGAGTTGCTGGTTAGCAGGGCAGCGTGCATGGCCTACATGAAACGGTGGGGACAGATACACAACCTTGTACCCAACAAATAAATAATAAAGAAATGACACGGACAAGACTAATGTTTTTTCTAAGGATATGGCCCAATTGTAGCACAGGACTTGAATAAGGGGTAAAACTCATTGGAACCAAGGTCCCAGGGGGCCTGCGGTCCTCTAGGACCCCAGCTCTCAGCAGGAGGTGGGACTCCCACCCAGAGCATCAGGAGGTCAGAGGTGAGTCTTCACCATGTCTTCCATGTTCAGAAAGCACATCCTGCTTCTGTCAGAGCCTTTTCACATCTGTTACAGCATCTCATCTCTGTAAACCTTTGTGAGGTTGCATTACCAGTACTCCCCCCTAAAGTATACATTAGCACTCCAGAGTATCTGAAGTTATGTGACTAACATCACTTCATCAGATTCTCAATATAACTCTATAAAGCAGGTAGGGACTTTGCCCCTCTTCATAAATTACGTCTTTTGCCCACATAATAAGGCTAGTCAGTGGCATACTTGGGGCTATAGAATGTCTTTGACTTTAATCCAGTGACCACATCAGTATAATATCATCATGCTCTCGACAGGTATATAAACCCAAATGACAGATGAGAAGGGTGAGGCAAAGTGGCAAAGCAAAAAGAATCCTTCAACACTAGCTTACAGCAGAGATGAAAACACCTTTTAAGATAACATATGGGAAAAAATAGACTTTTCAGCACCAACTTTTAGACCTCGAGGCATCCTTCTCTTTCCTGGCTAGGGCACACCTTCTAAGTGTCCTTGCCCTGCTAGACCAAAATGGAAGTCAGAGCTCCCACCTGAGAGTCACCTGGCCTTCCCAGTATACTACCCCACCACCTACTCATTGGAGTTCCATTGACTAGCATTAAATAAGCAAATTCTCTATCTAAAGCTCATTCTAAGCGTTTTGCCAATGTTAGTCTTTTAATTCTCACAACAATCTTAGAGCAAAGTACTAATATCATTCTCATTTTACAGGTGACAAAATGGAAGCACAGAGAGGTAAATACTTTGAACGAGGCCACATAGTAGTAAGAAGCACAGCTGAGATCTGAACCCCAGCAGTCTGGCTCCAAAAGCCACACTCTTCACCAAAGAACTGTAAGGAAAATACCAGTCCATGCAACACTGGATCATTCCCAACTTCTCCACTCCAAAGGGTATGGGTGACAAGAATGCTGCTAAAATATAGATACAGTATATATTTTTTATTTCTGAGAGTGGGCTTATATTTATATGTGCAAACAGATTAAATAAATCATGATTACAACAGTAAACATGTAAATTCTGATCAATAACTACTTGCCTTCCCCTCCCCCCAACGCTAACAGCTGCAATAAAGCTTTAACTGTAAAGCGATGCACAACCAGCCATAAAAGTATGTAAAATAAATGAGGATAACATAATGAGGGAATCCAACATTCATCTCATAAATATAACATAACGACCACAACTAAAATGTCAGAGAATCTAATAAATCAATATGGTAGGACAGAGCTATCTTTATGTTCAGAATACATAAAAAATATATTTACATGCAGGGTGTTTTCCTTTTTTTTTTTTTTTATAAGCCAGGACCAAACAAAAAGAATTATAAGAAATTTAACTCTTCGTTTACCCAGATGTTCTGGTTTGACAATATTTTCAACACTCCATTGGGTTGTCCCACATGAGTGCATGGTAAGAAATGGGCCCTACTGTAAATTTGGACAGAAGGTCTTAGATACCACACTTGTGTGCAAATGGCACTGGAAGGGAAGCAGGGAGGAAAACATCCTGAGGGTACTTTGAAAGGATCAATTACAGGCCCTGGTTTATAATACTTCTGATCATGATGATTTCTGGAACTTCCAGCTCATTTTATTAGCACCAACAAACCCTGGGAGGTTTAGTTATTTCCCTGTTAATGCACTAGCGATTGATGTGGATAAATCCCATAAATACTAATGAGGGTGACACAAGTAAATCTCCTCTGAATTAATGAGAAGAGAGTCTCCTGTACTGACCAACATGCCGCCTAATGACTTGAAATGATGGATTTATAAATTCTTCCAGGTTCCCCCACGGACTCAAGCTGCAGAAATAAATATCCTTACCTAGCCACCTCCTCCCATGGGCCCTGATCTAGGAAACCTGATGGGAAGGGAAAAGGCCTCACTGGGAAAGGGACAATTCCTTCTTCCACCATCTTTTCTGTACAGAACTGGACAGACCCCAAATGCAACATCTCACCTCAAGGGAGGAGGAAATCAAGGAGCTAAATAAGAGTTAAGTGTCTTCTGATAAAATAGGCTGAACCAAAGTCTAAAAACGCCAACTCCTCAGATAAGAAAAACCAGTTAACGCTCATCCATTAAACCAAGTTTAGTGTAGGTGCATGTGTTTCAACACTGCGTTTCACTTATCTATTGCTATACAACAAACATACTAGATTTAAGCAAGTTAATTTGCCTGTAACTCTGTAGGTTAATAAGGGCTCCCCCGGGGTAGTTCTACTGATCTCACTTTAAGTCCTTCATGCGTTCACTGTCAGATGGTGGCAGCAGACGGAATGTCCAAGATGACTTCATTCGCATGTCAGGAATGTGGGCCAATGACTGGGGGCTATGACATCTCTCTCTCTCTCTCTACATGTCTAGCTTGAGCTTCTTTACCTGGCAGGTGGATTCTGTGAGCAAGCATTCCAAGGAGACCAGCCCAACCACTTCATAAGTTTCTGCTTACATTGGCCAAGTTCAGAGCCAGTGTGGATGGGAATTACACAGAGGTGTGAATACTGGGAGGTGTAGTTTATTTGGGGTCACCAAAGTAATAGTTCAACACAACTAGCATTATTTTCCCCCAGAGGGGAAAAATACTGGTGCCATTATAATGACAAGCCCTATTATTGTTTTTTTTATTCATTTTCTAGTCTTCCACTTTAATATTCAATGACCTAGTATTCCAATTATTGCTTAAGTCCTGGCGGTTTGGATTCCATATGAAAGCTGGGCAAAGCATGGCAAGAAAGAGAGAGGCACTCCACAATTTATAGACAAATAAAGATCAAACTCCCATTTTTTAAAACTAAAACTTCACATGGCCACTGGTAACACAAGGGAACATGCCACAAGCCCCACTCTGGTCCTTGATTCCTTAGCACAAGAACTCCATATAGCACTCATTCTGCCTGTTATTCACACTTAAAAGACTGTCTGAACCCTCTTAAAAGACCAACACTATACCTTTTTTCACTCAAGTGGGTAAAGACTTAAGGGCCCCCATAAATCTTGCTCCAACAATTCTCCCCCGAGGATATCCTATTAATATGACCCTCTTTCACTGCAATAACCCCATGGGCTTGGTTAATATTTGCCAATTCCAGTCCACCTGTTGGGATTCATCAGCAATAAATAATTTGTGTGGCATTTTCAATTTTATCAAAGCACATCCCATGTGATGCTCGGAACAGCTCTCTGAGGTAGGTGAGACAAAGATTTATTATCTTCATTGGACCAAAATGAAAACAAAGCCTGTACCCATTAGTATGTAGTGCTAGTTTTTGTAGTGTTGTGTAGTTAGCAAATGTTCCCTTGTACATTGTTTGTATCAAGATTCCATAAAATCATCCTGAGAGGTAGACAATAATATCCTTACTAACTGAGGAGATAGAGAAGTTAAACACTTTACCTTAAATCCCCACAGTAAGTGTCAGGGCACAAGTCATCCACTCAGTCCAACTTCTTCCCCAGCCTGTAAGAGGAAGGGTGAGTGATCTATGGCCAAAGAGCATGTGGGAAAATTAAAATTAGAACTTGTATGACCTGATGGGCATCCCTCTGCCAAAACTCACACTGATTCTTACGCCTCAGTTAAAATCTGTGAGAACTCTCCCAATATTAGTGATAAGATGGGCCACACAACAGTGAGTTTTTTTTAATGTTTATTTACATATTTATTTTGAGACAGAGAAAGCATGCACACATAAACAGGGGAGGAACAGAAAGAGAGAGAGAGAGAGAGAGAGAGAGAGAGAGAGAGAGAGAGAGAGAATCCTAAGCAGGCCCCATGCTAACAGCACAGCACTCCAATTCACAAACTGTGAGATCATGATATAAACCAAAATCAAGAATCAGACACTTAACTTACTGAGCCACACAAGTACCCCACAGTGACCTTTGAAAGAATATTTAAGAATACCATAATGATCTAGCTTTCCAAGAACACGGGAACCTAACATAGTCTGCAGGCTTTAGAGAACACATTATGGTTGACAACGAGGTTTCACAAGGTGGCCTCTCAGGCTTGCAAGGTTATTCAAACACTGCTTAGGTTATATACTATTTGTTTTAACATTTCCAATAGCAAAGCAAATAGACAAATAGATCAGTGAATAGAATAGACAGTCTAATTAGAAATTTTGTATGTGATAAAAATAGTGGTTCAAAATGGTTAGCAAATGGCCTAAAAAACAAATGGATTGGGGATATATATCCGTAATTTTTTATCTCAACATGAAAGCATTCACACACAAAGAAGTCCAGTGGATCAAGACCTAAAAAGCAAAATTAAAGCAGAGTTTTAGAAAAAACACAGGAGAAAATGTTTATAGCCTAAGGATGAGACTCCTGGTCAGACCCAAGACACATATAGCATATAAAGAAAAGAGTTGTTAATTTGACGTCGTAATTAAAAACCTGTATGTAATTTTAAAAAGCACCATAAATTTGAAAGACAATAGAATGGAAGAAAATATTTGCAATATATGAGAGACTGAGGCCAAGAATGCCTGAATATATAAAGACTTACTAGAAATCATTAAGTAAAAGTCACACAAGGCAATAGAAAAAAATGGGCAAATGATATACACAGGCAATTCAAAATAGAAAAAAACAGATAATAAATACATGAAATGATTCTTGAACTTGGCAGGAAAGTGAAACATTTTAAATGGCAGGAGAATATGCCAATAGATTGCAATAATTTTCAAAGTGTGCTAATACCAAATGCTGGCAGGAGAATGGATCAAATGATATTCTTTCCACACATCACTGGTAAGAACGAATATTGATAAAATCATTGTGGAGAACAATTTTACAGCATGCATTACAATTTAAAATATGCATACACCATGAATTAAGCAAGTTCACATCTTAAAATATACCCAAGAGAAACACTTGCACATGGACACAAAAGCCCATAACAAAGACATTTACTGATGTGACAAGGAGGAATTACTAACAACCAACATGTCTATCAAAAAACTAATGGCCAAATAAACTGGGCATATCCATACTATGGAATATTGCACTCAAATTGAAAAGCCCAAGTATTGTATGTCTATAGGTACTGACATGGAAAGTTATCAGAGACATACCACTGAGTGAAAACAGCAAGCAGCTGAACTTACACAGTACCATAAATTCTTTAGTATTTGTATATATAAATCTACGTGTATGAGTGTTTAAGTTCACAGAAAGAAGATAAGCAAACATAGCCAACTTCTAATACGGTTGGCTCTAAAAAAGAGCGGAGGTGAGGGTGGGGGCAGCTAAAGTGGACAGAGCCTGAGCAGTTAGGAGTATGGAGAGTAGTGTACTTGTGTAATTAAAATTTCATTTTCAATAAATAAAAAGACATGGCAGAACAACCTTCCCCCAGAAAATTCTCCAAAGTGCTCACGGTCTCTTCTGAAATTTATAAAAAAGAAAGGAAAAGAAGGGAGAAGGGAGAGGAGGGGGGGAAGAGGAGAGGGGAGAGGAGAAGGGAGAAGAGGAGGGGGGAGGGGAAGGGGAAGGGGGAAGGGGGAAGGGGAAGGAGGAGAGGAGAGGAGAGGAGAGGAGAGGAGAGGAGAGGAGAGGAGAGGAGAGGAGAGGAGAGAGGAAAAGAAAAGAAAAGAAAAGAAAAGAAAAGAAAAGAAAAGAAAAGAAAAGAAAAGGGAGGTTATAATGGGGGGAGGTGAGAAGCAAAACACTATTCTAGTTTGGGTAGAGAGGCTTATGCGTTGTCAGACAGCACTGTGGCATTAGAAGGAAGGTTTCCACAGGTATCAAAAGAATATATGGACCGGCATTGGTATGTTTCATCTTCTCTTATGAAGAGCTCCTGAAAGGCATGAGCTTTTTTCACCTGGCCCAGTGTGAGCTACACACTGCCATTTACTGAAGTAAGGCAAGGTCCACATTTGATGCCTGCCTCTGTGGAGTGGACAGAGGGGCTAGGGTACTGTTAGTGGGTAGTCACAGGGGCCTCAGACTGTGTGTCCCTCACCACCCCCCCTCCAAAAGAAAGGAGTCGCACAGAGCCAGTCACAGCAGACAGCCAGGCCTGGCCACGGGCACTCAATAACCTTCTTCTACAGACTTTGAGCCATAGAGACTGGGAATCCTGAGAAAAATAAACCTCTTTTTGCTCTAATTAAAAACGTGAAAGGGAATAATAATCTCCATAAAGCCACACAGATTGCTTTTAAAAAATGCCAATTCCTCTTGGGCCAGCTAAACAGAGTTGTGTGTGCCCTCCTGCAACTTCACAGAGAAAGAACAAGGTATGAGTGAGTATTGCTTTAAAGACTTGTGAATCTTATGATGTGGAATGGTATCGCTTTGTATGGTCATTTTACCCCTGGGCTAGTGTTCAGGTTGTGTGGTTACCTTAGCTCCATATAAACAAGAAAAATATGATTTCTCACGTGTGCCCAGCACTCTGCAGCACTCCTTTACATTTATGACCCAATTTAATTCTTCCTCCAATCTTTTTATTCCCATTTCACAGATAAAGAGACAGAGGCTTCAAGAACAAAGCATTATTTTCACCATCATATTAACATTTGAAAGGCAAAGCCATTTATTGCATCTTCTGTCAGCATCCTGCTCCTTTTGCTAGATGCTAAATCAATCCTTTGTTTGACTGAAGAGCAAATTCAGCTTCTCTCTCATATGTGACTATCTTTTTGCCTCTCTTTTTATGGGGCATTCCAAGAGCCTTTGGGGAGAAGATCTTTCCTCGCATTTTTTTCCACACTAAAGTGGCAGGGGGGATATTTTCTTTCTCTTTGTTACACCGGGCTGATGCTGACTTAACTGTTTGCATCAATGTCAAAGACAGGTTCAGAAACATGGCAAAGCCTCTGCCCCTTCACCAGGTTTCTTGGCTTGTAACTGTTTAGCTTCTACCTATCTATCTACCCAGAAATTAGCTAGGTTCATTACATATTTTATTTCATCTTCAGCACAAACCTGTGAGGGATGCACAATGACCCTCATTTTATAGATATAGAAACATAGGCTCAGTGAAGTTAACTTGCCCAAGGTCATATGCTAGGGAATAACTTCAAAGTCTGCATATTTCCAAAGCCTTGGCTATATCTCAATATGTCACTGTCTCTGTGGCACTGGGGCAACAAACATAAACATTCCTTTCAAGTATTACATAGAGGGTGATCATCTAAATCTGGATAGTTCTGAGAGTGAAAGGCGGGGGGAAAGAGTGCAATTAATAATTACACCAGGAAAAACAGGCATAAATTGAGACTATCCAAGGGAAATCAGGACATCAGGACATATGGTCACCCTGATTATGCACCACACAAGGGAACATCACCCAAGAAAAAAACGAACGTTCTAAACCCCATAAACCGTGAGTGATAAATGTTTCATTCCAGGAGGACACAGTTGTGCAGATGGTCAGGACCTAGCTTAACCTCTACAAACCTCAGAAACAGAAGGAAATCTAACAAATACTAGAGCACCTAACTCAGAGGGGCTCCTCTCCCACCCTTACTGCATTTCCAACAACCAACAAATCTTTATTGCTTGCCTGCATCATATAACAATAATACTAAAAGTGAAGCCAGGCAAAAACAGGACCAACAAAAACATACATGACATCCACTGTAGGGGAGGAGTCACCACAGAGGTCTTGCTTTGTCCTGGAGCACATAACACTGGCCAGGGCTTCATAGATTTCCAGAAGCAGTTCAGGAAAACCAAGAGCTGTTTTCTTCCCTGACCCCTCTCTTCCATAGCAAGAAGAATCATACGATTACAGGTAGGACAGGGGATTAGTACATCTTCTCATCCCTACGGTATGGAATAGTCCATAGAATCCCTGTGAAATTACAGACTTGGTTGCTTTCAAGGACACAACCCAGAAAATCTATATATTCAGTATTCAATATCCTAGGGAGTAATTGCTCCTTCCTGTTTTATAACATAATGTTCAACTCTGTATTGTTTATTCTCAAACTGGGTTATTTAGATTCATAAATCATCTAGCAGCAACTAACCCCAACATCAGAACCTACTCACACATGAAAATGTACAGCATTACACTTTTTTTTTAATGTTTATTTATCTTTGAGAGAGAGAGAGAGAGAGAGAGAGAGACAGAGCACAAGCAGGGGAGGGGCAGAGAGAGGGAGACACAGAATGCAAAGCAGGCTCCAGGCTCTGAGCTGTCAGCACAGATCCCAATGCAGGGCTCAAACCCATAAACTGCGAGATCATGACCTGAGCCCAAGTCAGGTGCTCAACCGACTGAGCTAACCAGGCACCTTGCACAGCACTCATTTTAATACTAGGGTTTTTTTTTTTTTTTAGCTATATGGGCACGTGTATGCACACACACATGCACGTGTGCACACTCACACACATGCACACTTTGTGTGGATGGTTCGGAACAGGGAAGGACACCCAAATTATCACCAAAGAAGAGGATGTGCTTCCTACAATCCAGGAGATAATTTTCATCTTCCTAGGCTAGTCTTTACATTTATTATACAGGCTACCAGGGGAATCTGGCTGGGCTGCAGCAAATGTTAAGAAATTTTTAAAAAGGAAAAAAGAATCCTTTTAAAACTTTTCCCCACTCTATCCCCATCTGTGGAGTCCATACTAAACTTCCAGTCCCTGTATACCTGACTAGTACCCAGAGGTCCCAAGAACTACCCCCCACTGCTGTCTGTCCTCACTCCCATAAAATTGCCATCTGTCTCTCCACAGAGGCCAACAAAAATCATACACACTCAATGGAAAGCAGAGAATTTCCTTGTGAGCTCTGTCCAGATTTACTAACGACTCAGGGTCACATGTCAAAGCTGGACCAAATTTCTGCAACTACCTCCAGGAGAGTATTTTTATTTTTTTTAAATCAGTAGTCTCAACTTCAGAACCTCAGATATGACAGGGAGCAGTCCAAAATAAAACTAATTTACAACATTTCCTACCATGCAATTAACCTCTTTTCCACAGAATGTTGCTTTTTTAAATGTCTGTTGCAAAACAGGCTCCTAAATGAATGTAATTTCCCACCCACCTTTTAGCAAAAATTATGTGTCATTTCGCAACTAATATATGCAGATTACAACAACTCTTGAAAATGAGCTTGAGAAGAAGTTTTCCATCTCTGTTTTCTCCCCAGTTTTTAAAATCTTGGTTTTCAGTGAAATCAAGTGAAGTTTGGCTTCTCAGGCCTGGATGGAAGTGGAGTTGAGACCAGAGGATGAAATGGCCTGGGGCCTACAACCAGCTTTCTGGATCCCACCAAAGAAAACCACTCCAACAATGCCTGGTCCTGATGGGGGTCTGAGCCATAAAATAAGGACCTTGGGGATATCTTTTCTAAGGAAAGGGGTGGATCCTTGCCCTCTCCATTTTGGCCCTTCCTAAGGCCACATTCATGGATCTCAATGGAAGGGGACCTTCTTTGCTTCCCAAAGCCATGCTACAAAGGTGGATTACTTAAGAAACAATTAGGTGCGTACACAAAGCAATTTGCAGGCAGCCGCACTCCTTCAGCTTTCTAAGTGAAGGGCCTTTCAAGGCTGATTTATAACACTGTCGTCTTCAGAAGGCAAAATAATTAATAGGAGCATGGACTTCTAATTTCAGTGACTTCCAGAGAAAGTGGATTTCATTTGATTTATGACGGCCGGTGACTTTGCATTTTATCAGTTCATTCACTCATTATTTATGCTGATGGCCAATTTCAATGGGTCGCTATCATCTAACTCGCTACTAATCAAAGAGAATTAGGGTTCACTGCATTATTTAGAAGTCGCTAATTTATCTTCAGAACAAGTAGTGAGAAGTTTGGGGCCTTCCACAAGAAAAAACTGAACAGCTGGCTGAAGCCAGAAAATTTGGTCAGCATTATAAATGGGTTTTATCAGGGGCATTGCAAGTTGATGAGTTTCGAGTCAGAAGGAGAGAAAGAAGAAAGAAAAAAAAAAGAAGCCAGGAAGAAAGACCAAAACAGAATAATGCTTAGAAAAAGTGAAAATACACTCTGAGTTACCACTGTGATCTGACCAGCCACACAATCACAAAGGGCTGTCCTCATCCTATAATCCTGGGATTTGGGCATCTGTATAATCTTAGTATTCAAATATCCCAGCATCCTTCAGTGAAGTTCAATAAGCAAGTACGTTTGCACTGAAATAAGCAGAGTTGCCTTGTTTCTCATTTTAAAGTCATTTTAATATGTTCTAGACACAAGATAATGGATCACATTTAAACACAAGAAAATTAAGTCCCATCAGCAAGTAATAACACCCAATCATATTCAATCATGTTGAACAACCACCTCTTCCAAAATTATCCTCTTCTAGGTGAGGTTAAGAAAACAACAATTAAAAAAAAGAGGTTGTTACCTTACTTTTATAAAGATCCAACTTTAAAATATCTCTATGTCACTTCCCATAAGGCAATATATTATCTGGTGTTCATGCTTCTGGACTTTGGCTCTGGTCCCTCTTTTTTATTTTTTTTATGTTTATTTATTTTTGAGACAGACAGAAACACAGCATGAGTGGGGAAGAGGCAGAGAGAGAGGGAGACACAGAATCCGAAGCAGGCTCTAGGCTCTGAGCTGCTAGCACAGAGCCCGACACGGGGCTCAAACCCACAAACTGTGAGATCATGACCTGAGCTGAAGTCAGAGGCTTAACCGAGTGAGCCACCCAGAAGCCCCTGACACTCTGGTCCCTCTTACCAAGATATTCCTTTGTCTTGATATCCACACCAAGTAAACTCCTCTTGTCTTTCAAATATCAGCTCACCAGATCTAACTAGATACCTTTCCCTGCTCTCAAAGCCTCTGGAACTTTGCATGGTTATCATCCTAATTGCACTCTTCAGGGGATTATAAGCCCCATGAGAGTAGGAACAGAGTGATTTCTTAGCTGCTAAACACCAGGACCCCATGTATCTGCTGAGTCAATATTGTTCATTATGTTGTTGCTTTGACTTTAATGTTTTCTATACCGTTCAACAGTTATTCTCTCCATCCAAAGTTTACCCCTTAAGAAAACTAGATGGTAGTACATGAGCAATTGGAAAACACTAGTTTCTTACCCATACAGTATTTTTTGGCAACTTAAAAACCAAGGAGGGGAATAAAGAAAGTAGAAAATAATATCAATTTTTCAACACTTTTAAGTTTGAATGGGAATGCCCAACTCCTGATGCTATTAAGGACTTGCCAGCTTGTTGGGGCAGTTCCAATATAACCCAAAGGGAATATAAGGCTCCTAAAATAAAACGCTCTGCCATTTGCAATTTTCCTAACAATCCTTCTATACTTTTTTTTAATCTCAAGTAAGATGCAAAAATGGCTACAGACTAATATCAATGTAATCTATAGATGAGTTTTTAATCTTTCTATTCCCAACCCAAACACCACTTTTTAGCTTTGACCAGGCTCTCCTTGTAGTTTGTTTCTAGCATGACGCCAGACTATCAAGGTGCTCATATAATAAATATGGCCTTATTAAACTGGATGGAGTAACCATGCGGAATTACGACTATGGGGGTTTCTTTAACGGGAAGACACCATGTTTATCATATTGATGATCTAAAATAAATTCTGGGACTCCAGCACTTATTTTCACCCAGTTTCACAATTTATATGCCACCACAAGTAAAATAAGACTCATGAAACACAAACCAGTTCACCTTCACACTCTCATCAATTGCTTTTGCTTCTGGCTACAGACACAGCAAACACCATCTTCCTGTAAATGATACTGAAATGTGTGGCCACATCAAATCTGATGCTGTTAGTTTCCAACATTGATTTCCTTCAGTGTATGTATGGGTTTTTACATGACCAAACTGTGTAGAGCTCCTGGAAGGCCCATGGACTGCCAAGAAGTCCTCAGACACAAAAGAACCATTATCCCTCAGGGTCAAACCTAGAAAAAAAGGAGCTGGCTGTTTCTAAATATTTACAACAGAAGGAATTTAATGCAGGGAATTGGATATACAAATGATGGAGAAGCAACAGCAAGAAACCACAACCACCCTCAGGCTGAAGAGACAGCAGAGGGCTGGGACAAGGTCTCCCATTAAAGGGAGAACCCTGGTGGGCCACATCCCATAGGAATTGGAGCCACAGCAGAGATTCAGCCCCTGACAGAGTAGCCAGCAGAGGCAGAGTGGGGAGAAGTACCCTGGCTTGTCCCTTCTTCCCACCATCCAGTCTCCTTCCAGGGTCTCCCATTAGTGAAACCAAAAAGGAAGCCACCCGATGAGAACTTGGGAAATGCTCCTGCAGGTGACAGCCTCCTGTGATAGACAGAAAAGCAGGTCAAGAGCAAGAATGGATCTATGAAGGTATCTGAGGCAGATGAACTTAAACAGAAGAGAAATGCAGCTTGTTGTCAATACCGCATTCACTTTTCCTACCCAGTATCTGAAGTCTAAGTACACGAGATAATTAGAGAGGCATTAAGGTAACAACTCTAGTGAGTAAAATTATAATTCATTTGGGGGTATCCTGAAGATTTATGAGCCTAGTTCTCCTTTGGAATTGTAAAGTAAATAGGTAGATGTATATGAAAACATGTAAAGAAGCAGGCAGGATATGAGGTGGCTCGGCCTGGATACCTAGCATTGGATCCCATCAGTGGGTCTCAGAATGACAAAAGCAAATTTGTAGGCCTGCTGAATAAATAGGGACGTTGAGTAGAAAGCAGCTAATTTAGCCAGTAAAGCATTACTCCCAAAGAAAACTCACACTCTACTTCAGTGACATATTATGAAACATAAATCACTTTACCAACAGCCACAAGGTGAAAAAGACCTAACAAGTAGAGTAGGGGCTTCAACTACCAAAACTCAAGACTTACTTCCTCCAGGAAGCCTTCCCTGGCCATTCTCTGCCTATAGTAATTTCAACTACAAATAAGCTAAAATGACATTTTGACTGGATTCCAAGATCCCCTGAGGGTAGGGACCAACATTTACTTTGGTGGCGTTGATTTTTATTGTGGCAACAACACGTAACATTAAATTTACCATTGCAAACATTTAATTGTACAATTCAGTAGTGCTAAGGATAGTCACATAGATGTCTAGAACTTTTTTATCTTGCCAAACTCAATCTCTGTACCCACTAAGCACGAAATCTCCTTCGTTTTCCTCTCTCCCCAGTCCTTAGCAACCACCTTGCTCCTTTGTTTCTATGATTTTGACTTCTTTAGATACTTCATATGAGTAGAATCATACAGTACATGTCCTTCTGTGACCAGCTTATTTGGCTTATCATAATATCTGCAAGGCTCATTCATGTAGCATGTAACAGAATTTCCTCTCTGGTTAGTGCTGCATGATATCCAATGCTATGCATAGAATTCTTTGCATATACCATTCATCTGTCAGTGGAGACCTGGGTTGCTTTTACCTCTTGGCTGTTTTGAATAATGCTACAATGTACATGTAGGTGCAAATATCTCCCTTTGGGATCCTGCTTTGAATTCTTTTGGGTATAAAGCCAAAAGTGAGATGGTTGAATAATAAAGTAATTCCATTTCTAATTTTGCTAGGAATTTACTTTTAGGTCTTTAATCCAACATAAAAGCGCAACTTTGTTCTTTTGCATGTGCATGTCCAGTTTTGCCAACACCACTTGTCGAAGAGACTGTCTTTTCCCCATTGTGTAATCTGACACCCTTGTGAAAAATAACTTGACCATATACACAAGGGTCGTGCTCTCTATTCTATTCCAATGGTGTATACACCTGTCTTTGAGCCAGCACCACACTACCCTCATTACCTTTGCTCTGCAGTATGTTTTGAAACCAAGCAGTGAGGTCTCCAACTTAGTTCTTTCTCAAAATTGGTTTGGCTATTCAGGGTCCCTTGAGATTCCAGATGAATTTAAGATGGTTCTTTGTATTTCTGCAAAAAAAATGTCATTGGGGTTTTGATAGAAATTATACTGAATCTACAGATTGCTTTGAATAACATGAACATTTTAATAATTTTAAGTCTTCCAGTCTACCAACACAGGAGTTCTCTCCATTTATTTTATCTTCTCTCATTTCTTTTAGGACATTTGTGTAATTTTCAGGGTACAGGTCTTTCACCTTCTTGGTTAAGTTTATTCCTAAGTACTTTATTCTTCTTTTAATTTTTTTAATATTTATTTACTTTTGAGAAAGAGAGAGAGAGAGAGAGAGAGAGAGCGCGCATGAGTGGGAGAGGGGCAGAGAGAGAGGGAGACACAGAATCCAAAGTGGGCTCCAGGCTCTGAGCTGTCAGCACAAAGCCCAACGCAGGGTTCGAACTCACGGACCATGAGATCATGACCTGAGCTGAAGTCAGAGGCTCAACTGACTGAGCCACCCAGGCACCCCAGTACTTTATTCTTCTTGATGCAGCTTTAAGTGGGATTTTTAAATCCTTTGGTTTCTATTGCTGTTATCATTTATTGTTGGCTCTGCCTCTATTCCACACTTAATATAGTGCTTTCAATAACATTCGATGACCAAGAAATATTTGTTGAAGGGAAGACTGAATGAATGAACGTATCTCTCCCCAGCTAACCTAAAAGGCAATGTTAAAAGGGCTGAAGCTGCTTCTCTGTTTCCAAGAATGAGACCACCATGGGCAGTTCCTTCCAGTGACATTGGTGCAGATAATAAACACCTTGTTAGCCTCAATCCTCAACTTTCAGGCCTGTGTTGATAAAAAAAAGTTTTACCAAATTCCATGCAAACAGGACTAAAACATTACCTTTCTTATTATTTGATTTTTGCCTTTTATTTGAGATTTGCTCTTTATTCACTTGACTTAATAAGTCTCTCTTTCCCTTTAATTAATTTGAATAGTTAGTGTGAATCTACTCAGTAAGCTAGGTGGGCCTGTTTGTACCTTGCTGAGTTTGAAGAAAGAAGCTCTCACCCAAGACAAATAAATAAAAACATGACACGAATAGCAGCTGCAACAGCATTACTACATGAAGGAAATGCATTCTTATTTAGAAAGTACCCTTGGCATTTGACGTCCCAGGAGGTGAATTCCTTCCCATGAGCCATAAGGTAAATCAGTAGCAGTGATGATATGAAATTTTGGGGGTAGTCTCACCCTGCAAGTTGTGACTGTCCACCCCAAAATGTACCCCAACTACACAGATAGAGATTTTTAAGTGTTAACCTTCTATTACCATTTCCTTATATTTCCAACTTCTTCCCTCTCTGCCCCCATGTGGTTCTTTTATTTATGGATGTAACCCAGAGGGCCCTTTCCCGGTTTTTCTTCTCTCTATCCAAGTTACACGAAATTCAACAAAGCAAGTCTCCCTGTGACTCGGTTACCCAAAAATGTAGACATGCCAGGGGGCACACAATCAAGAACTCAAAACAAGAGCAAAGCATACATGACAGCCTGATTCTTGGCTAAAGTGGTCACAATGCCCCTGACCTTCACAGCTGCCTGGTATCACGGCAAAAAAAAAAAAAAAAGAGACAGAGACAGAGAGGTTGGGGGGGCCAGGGAGGCAGACAAATGCAACAACACAGCCTCACGGCCACTATTACAAAATGCTCAACTCAAGATAGGAAGTACACATGGGACTGTCAAAGGCAAATGAGAGGCACAGAAGCTGGGGGAACACGGGACTCACTGCCGTCGTATCATGACAGCCAGGCAAAAGCTGAAGAGTGGGAGTTTTTGAAACAAATGCCAGTGAAATGATCCATTCAGTTATACTTGATATGTCTGGTATAATATAGCTTGTTCCAGATGTCAAGTAATATTGCCAAACCATGCTCACTAATGTGAAAACCATTGTTGCTGATAAGCCTAAGTGTTGTTGGATTTGTACAACAGCCACCCATCTGCAAACAAAATATGGCATTTAAAACAAAAACAAAACAAACAAAAAAACCCTCATAAATTAAGCCAATAAAGGGATTGACTGAAAAATGTAATTTATAAAAAGCAGTTTTCCTCTGAGAAACTTTTTAAAAAATATTTCACATTTACACACTTAAGTTATATTCAATTTTATACAAAAATTATAGTAATTGTCCTTCACCTAACATGAATGTTATAATTATACTTTCAGCGGTGGTGCGCTTCAACACCCAGCCATAAGAAAAGTATGGTGTGTTCACAACCAACGCAGGAAAGAACAAATAGATTTGCAGCATTTGACGTGACCCTTTTAAACATACAGCTCTGAAATATCCATTGTTCATAAAATTCATAAAGGGCTGCATATGTACATCCCAACTCCCTTTTCCATTCGATATATATGAAAATGCAATTTACTGTATGTCAAATGAAAAATGTGGTTTTCAAATGCATTGACAACAGGTGCTAGTTAAATGATCAGACGCTATTTGTTACCTAGCCCCTTACTCTCATTTGCAGCAAGATAAATTGCATTTTAGAAGAGTAGTGCGATCTAAGGGGTCTTGACATGTTTTTATTGATTTGCATAGGTTATATGCATGTATTCCTGTTTGTAGGCAAATAGTGCCACAAGTAAATTCAAGGCACCGTGCCTGTGTTTCGAGAAAATTGGAGTCATCACAGGGGAGCCAAGATGGAGTGAGCCTGGGTAAAAGAGACACATCCAGCCTGCTGGAATCTCAGAACCTCTATTAAGATTTATAGGCTGTAGGATTCTTTTGGGCTTCAACATTATTCTTAGTAAACCCTTTCTGTCTTCTGTTGTTTATAAAAACTGGCAGCTTTAGCAAAGACAGAAGCTTAAGTTGTAGGTAGCACAATTTAACATAATAGTTCTTGCCTGTCCTCCAAATAGCCTAATGCTGATTTTGCAAAAGGAAAAGAGAAAAGGGGAAGAAAAGCCACATGAAACCACATACCATAGGCTGTTGCTCTGACACGGATGGATTTGGCTGTCACTACAGAAAAGCATTGGTGAAATTTGATTATATTTCTAATGTCAAAATTTACTAACTTTTTAGACTCCCAGGTTCCATTTCTCATTTGATTTTTCATTTTGTTACCTCAGCACCATCAGGCCCATCACAGAGAGTAATGTACCAATTAGCCCAGGGAGCCACTTACTCAGAAGGGACTTTTTCATCGACAGGGGCTTCCCCTTCTTGCTGCCACTACCGCCACCCGGCTGGGCCTTCCCTTTTACCTGAGAATCACACACCTCTCCTCCACCTCCGCTCCCCACCTGCACCCAGAACACTCACCTCCTCTTTCAGAGTCGGAACATTTCCCCAGGTATTCATGGCCTGTGATATCTCCTCTGCTGTGGTATTTTACAACTTTCATTGTTACTGGTCTTTTTACCAATTTAACTATGAGGACGATAGTGTTCTTACCTCAAGGACCTTATAAGAACCTTACAGTCCTTGCTGTTAAACTAGTGAAAAGATTAATAGCAACTTCTGAACTTCTACTGGAACTTCTAGTTCCCATTGTTCCTAGCGCATGCCCCGCCCAAAGCAGAGGACTGATAGATTTTAACGGGGTAGAATAATGAGTACTGCCTCTGAATGAGAATCTATACTCTCAGGGCACTCTCCTACACATTCCCCTATCTGATCCTCACAGCTGAGGTGTACAATGGCCATGACCACCATCCTCACTTCCGCTGGGTTGGAGGAAGTGACAGAGATGCATGGGAAACTAAGTCCAAGTTTCACAGTGTTCAGGACAGAACAGACACCTGAAATCAGGATTCCTGGTCCAGTGACTGTTCGTTCCCCTTTTATACAGCACACTCATCACATGGTATGTCTATCCTTTGGTATG
Source organism: Panthera leo (assembly GCF_018350215.1). Taxonomy (NCBI): domain Eukaryota; kingdom Metazoa; phylum Chordata; class Mammalia; order Carnivora; family Felidae; genus Panthera; species Panthera leo. The sequence goes on along the minus strand of NC_056689.1, from coordinate 35,593,367 downwards.
ATGCTCAAACCCTGCTTCCTATATAAATCCTGCTTTCTTTATTATAAAGAAAACACTATTTGCCCACCCAAGGATCCAGTATATCCTTACTCCAGGACACAGCCTGCACAGAGTTGCTGCTTGCTCCACTTAGCAGGAAGAGATCTCCCGAACTTATCTAGTAGCTGGGTGCAAAATGGTCAGTCATCTTGCCTTTATTTCTCCCCTGAACTCATTCATTCATAACCTCCACACACTTACAAAAGCCTGTTTTTTCCAGGCATTATGTCAGGCCCAAGGAAACAAAGAGAGGCTCTCTGCCTTCGTGGAGTTTACAGTCTAGCCTTGTGGCTTTCCAACTATGTGACCATGATTCACTTTTTATTTAACATGATGACTCACCGTATGTGTGTACACACACACACACACACACACACACACACTCAACACATCCCTCTGGAAAAAAACATTTCATAAGGCAATAATTAACCCTACCACGTGTAAGGTACTCTGAGAGTTTCTCTTTTTTTATTCTGGTTGATTTCACCTATTTAAAAATGACATTTGCAACCCTCTAAACTAATTTCAAGGCAAATAATGAATCAATAGCCACAGTTTGAAAACCACTCATCTAGCAAAAATGTGGAACGACCTACATCAGGCGTTAGCAAACATTTCCTGTAAAGGGCCAGATAGTAAATATTTTAGGTTTTGTGGGACAAACAATAAAGTCAAGGATATTATGAAGGCATTAATAACAGAAAAAATGTTTTCCCCTTAATTTTTTCTGATGAAATTCAAAATAGTGTAATAATCGAGTATAAATTTTCATAACACACATCTAATAATGACAAGAGTAGAATTTATTCTGGACACGAAGACCTGAATTTCATGTAATTTTCATGTATCACAAAGTATTATTCTTCTTTTGATTTTTCACGCTACTTACAAATTTAAAAACTATTTTTAGCTCACAGGCATATGACAAGAGGCAGCAGGCCACAGTTTGCCAGCTCCTGACTTATAGCAAAACCACTCTTTATTAACATCCCTAGAATTTCAATTGTTTTCTTTACAATGCTGGGCATAGAGAATATCTTCAACTCATGCTTGAGAAAGATTCAGAAAAAATGTGAGTATCTAAATAACTGAGGAATTTTAAATTTAACCCTCTCAACACACTATGAGTTTGGTCCCATTATTCCCATGTTACCAATGAAGAAACCAAGGCAGAGGCATAACAGGACTTACCTAACAGCTTCCAAGCCCAGGACTAGGTACACTACACCTAGGGGCTAACATGACCAAGGAGGGGAGACAAGATCAATTCTGGAACAGCAAGCCCTCACTCCTCTAGAGGCACCAGGAGAAATTACCATGCATTCCAATAAACACATTTTCTCTTATACCATGCAGGTTACCAAAAAGGGCCAAGGCCAACTTTACCTGTCTCTTGTCTGTACACTGATAACCTGCAGGGGCCTTGGATCTCAAAGTCCCTGAATGATAATCACTTGGGATGGAACTAAGTTACCACTGAACCTCACTGACAGGCAAGTCTTTGGGTTTTAAAGGGTATGAAGCAAGAAGTCAAAGCATAGTACCCAAAGTCTCTACATACGCTCCCACCTCCCTGTGCATTTGGCCTAGTGCCCACAAAGCCAGAGGGAACAGCAGGGTTCTCAAAGTTTGGGCAGCAGCATGTGGCAACCACAACCCACGACCTGAGTTCCCAGGATTGGTTCAAGTCTATGTTGTGGGTATGTTCTTCCGGAAGGCAATCGTTCACACAGACAGAACACAGCATTCCAAATCTCAGGTTACATTTATGTGCAATAATAAACTGTAGGAAATCCAGGGTTACTCAAAGTTTCCAAGGATGCATATGCTGCACTGGGGAGTTAGGGGGCCCCACAGAAGGAGAGGATTAAAACAGTCACCACGCATTATTTTGTCACATTGGTAAGGCTTCAGGAACTAAGTGTGTTACTTTTAAAAAGAACATGGACTCAGTGTTAGCTAAAACAATGCTTCTCATTACTTGGAACTGAATCTCCAGCATCGTGGTCTACGAACTATGCTGAACATGACCCCCAGAGCTAGGGATTATATGAGGGTTGTCATAAAGCCTTGGCAATGTGAGTATTTACAATACAAAATACGTCCTCTGATAGAGAAGTAGATCTTTACCACACAAATTAACACTTAAACTTAACAAATGAAGACAGCCAACAGTGGTTGAAACATGCATTTAACAAGTAAAACACTTAGGAGGTTACCAGTAGATATCTTCTAAAATGACTTACTACAGAGTTCCTTACTTTTGCTTCAAGGTATTATAGGTTTTAGTAATACATAGTTTCTGTAAAGAAGGGACAACTGTAAAACTGTATGTTATTTTTCATAGTTCATTACTAGTAAGCAGTATCCTGTCCCTAGGTCTGTATTCGAGTGTCAGTGCCTTGTACTATTTTTTCCCCATCTAGTATGATCTAAATATGAATAGATACATACATATGTAAGCATGCACACACAACACAAGCAATGAAACAGACAGTAATTCACAGACCCAGTATCTCTGGCACTAAATGTAAAGCTCAAGACAAGTAAACCTCAGGGATTTAATTACAGTATATGATAACTCCTAAGGGAAAACTCCATAAAGAGAACTCACTGTCAATTAATCATAAATCAACATTTGAAATAACTGTAGAATGCTTTTCAGAGTTCCCAAAATACTTTTACTTGGGAAGAAGGCATTACTATTTTCATTTAACAGACCCTAAAAGCAAGCTCCCCGTTTTCTGGTGGGAGACAAGGGGCTGAGGGATTGAGATCAGCAACCTGGACTATTCACAGAGGCAGAGGAACAGCCTTTAAGTATGTGAAGGCCAAGACCTATGCTCTCAAAAGCCCAAAAAGAGAAAGGGAAGAGAAGGAAGGGAAAGAAGTAGAAGTGGACAAAACAGGTAGAGTTGATGAAGTTTTGCCAATAAGGGATAAAAAGAAGTTTCTGGCCAACTGATTTCAGAAAACAAATTGTAATGTATCACTACAAAAGCTGGACACATCTGAAGAAAGGAGAATTAGAAAGGATCAAGGTCAAAAGCCATAAATCTTTTCTCTCTCCAGCAGATCGAGACAGTCTGCTAGATCACAGGCAGGGTGAGTGAGCCATTAGAGTTAGCTCAGAACAAATGAAAGAAAAATAAAGGTACCCTACTCTAGCTGTAGCCCCAAGGCTGATAGCACGCTAAGGGTGCCCAGAGAGTTGATTTGTCTCCACACCCTCCCCATCTTTGCATGCCCTTACTTCTATGGAAAAAAAGAAGTGTGTTCAGCAGAATCATAGCACATGCACTTTGTTTGTGCTTATTAAATAAAAAGAAAGGATCACCTTCAACTATATTAATGACGGACTGGTGGATGAAGGATGCCTGTGAAAATTCACAACATCTGTTTGCTCCACTCTCTTCTCAGCATGCTGCACCTATTTCTCATGCTTAATGATGCTCAGCCACTCTGCAAGTTTTACGAACAAATGTGTGTTTAGCCACATTCATCATTCTGAATGAGCGTTCTTGATGAAGCCTCCACTGGCCTGTTTCGCTCTTTCTGCTACACTTTAACAAATGACAACTGCTCTACGTATTTTTCATTTGTTAAAAATAAAAAGCTAAGTGAAGGATAGGCCTGGAGGATTTTTTCCCCTTCCCTTTGCCTCCCCCAGAAACCTCAGCAGGCCATCCACTGTATTTCCACGCCCACCTGCCATGGCACTAAAGAGGGCATGCTGGGAGAGCCTGCCCACAATCTTTGGTGTCAGAGTGCCACTGACTGTACCCCACTTAGAGAATCCTGTCTCAGCCAACGGATCTTCTCTCATCTCTAATTAGCTACCACTCTTAGAATCTCTATCACACAGCATGGTATTTAAATATATGCCTTTACTCTTCACGGGGTAGGACTTTCAACCAACAAGCTGGCATGAAATCAGCAATTGCTCTTTGTATTACCAAGAATGTTTAAAACATATTAGATCAGAGAAAAGGAAATAAATATGTGTTAAGCTGAGTAGTATTTCTCTACAGTTTTCCAGAAGAAAGTCAAGGTGCTCACCAGTTTTGACAAAAAAGGTAATATTTAGATTATCACAAACTCAGATACTTCAGCTAAACCAAAAGTCTCAACTTTTTCATCCCAGAAACACCTGAACTCACCATTTGAATGACCCACATAAATCAGGTCAAGCTGGCTAGAATCTAAGAGTTCAAAATAGCAAAGTTATTATAATATGTTAAGAAATAATCTTTCAGAATTTATTTTCAAGTGATTGTTTTTATTATCATTTCATCAGGAACATGAAAAGCAAAAAAAAAGCAATAAGTTATTTCCTTTATATTAAATATTCAGTCATTGGAAATCAGTTTAAGTTCTATTTCATAAGACAAGACATTTTTGTCTGTATTTACAATGCTGAATTTTGTATTAGTATTTGTATTACATTTGACTCAGCATGCATGGCAAGACACTTTACAAATAAAAGAATCATGTTATATATTCAATAAAGTCACATTGTCATATCACCAGTTTTAATCATTGTGGTTTCTGGTTTTTCCCCTTCCTGATAACATTATGAACATTTGGAAAGGAAAAGTTTTCATTCATCCACTAATCACAAATTGTGTTGTATCTCCCACCGCTAACCTTTGTTAAATGCCTCCATTAGTGACTGTGGTTTTTTTAGTATACTTTATTAACTGAATTGTTAATATATCTCAATATAGTTGGAAAATAAATAAATAAATAAATAAATAAATAAATAAATAAATAAATAAAGGCTCCTGGAATCAGGTACAAAAAGCTTTTAGGACATATCTACTCAACAACAAAGAAGCTAAACCTTAGTAGACACAGTTAAGAAAAAAGCATAAAAATCAAGAAATCTTAACCAGAAATCCATCAATATTATACAAGTATTTATTAAGGTTCTACTTCACAGGTTTCCTGAGGACCCCAGTCTACCAAGGAGCCTCAGAACTCTTGAGCTCTCAAATCCATACTTGCCACAAGCTTGGTTGGAGACAGAATTAAAAACATATATTACACATATGTGTAAATTAATCTTAAACTTTTACCACTCTCTATCCATTCTATTTTATTAACAGCCAACACTAAAGATACAACTATGGTCATGCAGGCAAACATGAAAATGCTTCACATTTTTAAAAAAACCTTCAAACCTGGAAGTGTTTGATGAAAATATCCAACAAGAATCCACTCAAAATCCAGCTCCTCCATAAAGATCTCCCCAACTATGCCAGAACAGAGATTATTCTCTTTTAAGCACAGGGGTGGTCATCTGTGCCACACAATTTAGGTACACCCAGCACTATTCCTCACTGCTATTTTGCTATGTCCTCTCTACAATTAGAATATGATCTAAGGCCTGGGATCTCATTTATATTTCCCTTATGTCTCTCACACTGTCTCTATTGAGGCACTAAATCATCTCTATATGGATATCAATAGCAGTATTTCAGTACAGATATCCACACATACTCATTCATTAGATCTTATATATCCAATAAGTTTATGCTTAAGTGTGAAGTTAGATTGTAATTTACTCTTTCCACACATATTAGTTAACCCCTCTTCCTGCTTTAGGTGCTATAACAGATGAAAAGATGAATAAATTCCTCAATGACAATATAATGTGGCTGGGAGAGAAAAATATATTGAAATACCTACCATGGCCAATGGCATTAAAAAGTTAAAGACCACAAATCCAACAGAAGTTTAAGAAAAAGAAAGGATCATTTCGAAGTAGAGAAATTAAGAGGCTGCATCTATAAATGGTACTAGAACCAGTCCTTGAAGTCTGTTAGTACGTGAATATGCGGGCAAGAATTTCCAAGCAAAGGAAGTAACACAAATGAAATTATGAAGGCTTAAAGGCTGGGTGCTCATCTGAGTGCAGAGAAGACTCCTCTTTCTAAAAACAAAAGATTTAAACTAGCCTTGCAGACCAGTTTAGAAAATCCTATAGTCTTACCAAAGTTACCTCTTTTCATATTCCCATCATCCTATCTATTGCCCTTTAAAAATAAGAGAAATATTGCATATGAGTCCCCAGTGGCACAGAGTCCTAGAGGACAAGCTAAAAAAAATAAATTTCCTCTTCTGAATTCTCCTAGACCGAGGGCTTAAGTTTCGTGACCTGATTTCTTTGAAGCCTCAGATGAAATTAAGTTCCCTGTTTTACTTGTGGAGGGCTTAGCATCCGACACCACCTCCAGCCCTCTGGAGCTCTGTAACATGTGTTGGCTGCAGCAGCCTTCTCTGCAGCTACTAGAATCAGCCAAACCAATGCAAATTTGCTCCAAGGGTCCTGCCTTCTCCAATTGGAGACACCAAACTTTATGATACCTTCTGATCCTTCCTCAGTCTTAACTTCTGCCCCAGAGAAGAAACCCTTTACTCAGACCTCAGATTTCAGGATTTAAGTCATCCTGACCACCTTGCCCATTAGACCATGATGATTCTTTTTCCTCATTTCATCTAAGTACCTTCTAAGAACAACTGTGTTTGATTTACTCTGAGTTGACGGGTTCTGACTATAACAGGTCCACAATCTGGCAAGAACAGGAAGCTGATCAGTCACCACAACCGAAATTCACCACCAAACTGCTGTATCAATTGGCTAATTCCTTCCCAACTTTTGACAACTGTAACTCATCATCTCCTCTTTCTCAAGAAGCATTTGATTGCAGTGAAAGCCCAGAACCAAAGAGCTGGAACGGTGGAGCCCTAAAGGGCCTTGGCAATCACTCAGTTTAACCCCCTCATTTCACAAATGAAACTGAGGCATGAAGAAGCAAAATGGCTGGCTTTAAATGCTACCACTTTTTAGCAGCCCAAGTGAGACTGAAACCCAACTTTCCTGACTCCAAAATTAGTCCCACTGCCCCATGTTGTCTATCAACCTTCTAAACTCTAGGGGGACTGAAAGAACAGCAGTCTGGTATGAAAAACCAAACTCAGCTAAGTAACACCAAATATTCCCATGTCACCATTCCCAGAACCTGTGAATATTAACTTGCAGGGGAAAAGGGACTTTGTAGATGTGGTTAATGATCTCAACATGAGGGGGTTACTCTAGGTGGGCCCAGTGTTTCACACTGATCCTTATAAGAGACACACAGGAACAGTCAGAGAAGAAGGGGATGATTATGATGATGATGAAAGCAAAGACAGTGATACACTTTGAAGATGGAGAGACAGGCTGTAAGCCAAGTAATACAGGTGGCCACCAAAGCTGGAAAAGGCAAATAAACAGAGTGCCCGCTCAGAGCCTCCCAAAGGAAACAGTCCCACCAATACCTTAATTTTAAACTATAATACTTAAAGTTTTGACCTCCAGAACTACAAGATAATTAATTTGTGTTGTTTTCAAGCCACTAAAGTCTGCAGTAATTTATTGCATTGACAATAGACGCAGATGTAGATTTTGGTATCTAAAAGAGGGATGCTGCCGTGACAAATATCTAAAAATATGCAAGTGGATTTGCAATCTCATGATGCAGAGGAGCATGATAGAAGAATTAGACTGCCTTAAACAGCCTGTTACCAGAAATATTGGCATTAATGATTCCATTAGCAAGGACTTGGAAGCTAGAAGTGTGGAAATGAAAACCAATATTCCTTAGAGAATTCCTAAATCATCAAAAACAGACTTTGGGCTAATTATAAATGTTAAAGGTGCTATTGAGAGCTCCAAAGGAAGTGAGGAACACATCACAGGACACTGAAAGAAAAGCAGTCCTTGTTATGCAGTGGCAGAAAGATGAGCCGAATTGTCCTACAGTTACATGGAAAGCCTAACTTGTAGGCAAAGGAAAGTTGGCCACTTAGCTGACGAGATTTCCAAGCAAATACTGAGCTGCAGCCTGCTTTCCTCTTGCTGTTTATAGTAAAATGGAAGAAGGGGCACCTGGGTGGCTCAGTCAGTTAAGCGCCAGACTTCGGCTCAGGGAATGATCTCACGGTTGGTGGGTTCAAGCCCCACAAAGGGCTTTGTGCTGACAGCTCAGAGCCTGCTTCAGATTCTGTGTCCCCCTCTCTCTCTGCCCCACCCCTGCTTGTGCTCTGTCTCTGTCTTTCAAAAATGAACAAACATTAAAAAAAATAACATTTTATAGTGAAATGCAAGAAGATAAACTGAAGAACGAACTGTGATGGCAAAAAGAACTAAAGCTTGATGATTTGGCCAATTCTAAGCCTATTCAGACTGCAAAAGATACTCAAATTAGGAGATACACTGTCAGGAAGGATGCTCTGGAGAGAAGGCCAAAGGTGTAACTAGACCAACTTTGACTAGAGCCTCGGAAGTACCTAAAGATCAGAATATCTATTCATATAGGGAGCTCTTCAAAGAGATTAGGCATATGACTCATGAACCCCCTCAACCAGCTCAGCAGAAGCCAGAAATGGAAATAGGGTTATCCAGAAAAGACCTGCAGAGGACTCCTGTCTGGAGTGAATCCCATGACATACCTGGGAGATCATAAGGTGTTTGTGATTGTTATAGCAGTATAAATGGTGCCACCTTAGACTGAAAGCAAGGAAGAAAAGATTAAATGAAAGAATGTTGTCAGGTAAGACAGGCTGATAAAACCATTCAGCTGTAAACACATGCTACTTTTCAAGAAAAAAGGAAGAATGACCTAGAGGGCCAAGCCACAGGCCCAAGAGGGTAGAACTGTAGACCCAGAGGGCAGATCCTCAAGCTACATAGCATTATGCTCAGACCTTAAACCTAACGGAGCTTGCCTGCTGGATTTAAAAATTGCTTGGTTCTGGTAGAGGACTCCTTTTCCTTTCACTTTTTCCCACTTTGAATGGAATGTCCAACACTGGTATTCTATGTCCATCCCACCATTGTATTTTGGGAGCAGATAACTTACTTCTAGTTTCACAGGTTCAGAGACAGAAAGCAACTCTACTCCAGAATGGATTATAGCCATTATAGCCAGAGCCTCACCCATAGCTACTGAAAATTACTGAGGTCATGAGATCTGATGCTTTTGAGTGGTGACTTAGATAAGATTTGGGACTTGAGATTGTAATGGTCAACACATTGGGGACCTTGAGATGAGATGAATTCATTTTTTATGTGAGGTTGATGTGACCCTTTGGGAGACAGAGAGAGGACATACTTGTGTTGTTTTAGCCTACTAAGTTTGTGGTGATTTGTTACAGCAGCAAAAGCACACTAATGCAGCAGGGAGAGAAGAGAGGATCAGAGGCGGCCTCTACCGTAAGTGACGTTCCTTATGGAGAAATAAGAGCCCTTGAAGGTAGCAAGGAACAACCTGTATCTTCTTGCTACACCACTCTACTAGGCAGAGACCTTGAGACATGAGAAGCCCTTCAAGATGCCTTTAGTGATCCAACATCTGTTTGCACTATCACTACAAAACCCTTGTTTTTCTTGTGCTGGTCAAGTATTCCATGACGTGCCAGAAAGAGGATATTTTACAATTAAAATTAAGAAACATTAGACAACATATCTTGTGCTATTTTCAGGTGCAAGAGATCAGCTCAGAGATTCTAAAACTGGGTATCCAAATGTTTAGATTTTCCAAACATTTCAATAGTTTAAGGAAAAGACAAAATATTTTAAAATGAGACTTACCCAGAAAATCTGTGTTATGTGCTCACCACATTTATCCAAACAACCAGAGAGAATGTGATGATGTATATATGGGATCTCAGAATCAAAGTTCACCAAAAGGCAGGCCCCTGGAGACAAGACCCAGGTCCCTGATAAGCACAAAGATCTGCAAGGTACAAAGAGTCAAGTCCAGGCTCCTAGGGTTTCACACACCATTTTCTCACAAGAGCCCTTCAAGGGAGGGTATTGAAAAGAACATTAAAAGGGAATGAACACATTTTTCCAGGTAAACTTCATAAACAGGTAAGTGACTAGGCTGGAACCCTAAAACACTTCCCACTCTGCCATACTACCAAATAAGTGGATCCCATGATAACTCATCAGAGAACGTCTGTGTGAGAAGAGTTGGAAGGAGAGAAGCCTCTTATTTGAACATGGGATAAACAGACACTTCTGAAGGCAGCAGCAGAGAAAAATTCTTTTCATGAGGAAGCAACCAAAAAAAGGTGGGATACAACAGACATCTCTTAGCAACAAAAGGTCTGGTTTATTCAAAAATTCATGCATTCAACATTCAGTCAACAAACATTTATCTTGCAGGCCAATTGCTGAGCTAGGTACCAATCACAATGTGACACCCACAAGACAGCATCCTTTCCCCCCAAAGAACTCATGGAAGAATAGAGAACTTAGAGAATAATTGATCAATGTATTTGACTATTTCTCCTGGAAAAGCTAAGATCGTTAATGAATGCCTCAAAAGTGTTAGCAACATATTCTAAGGGAAAAAAAGGAATCAATCTATTTTCTCCTTTAAAAGGATACACTTGACCTTGAAGGTTGATTCAGAATACCAGAACGGAGTGAAAATAAATGAGGACAAGTGTGTTTTCTTTTTTAATACCCTAGAAGCTTTCAATTTTTATCTTTAAAATGTGATTTTTAGGGGTGCCTGGGTGGCTCATTCAGGTGACCATCCAACTCTTTTTTTTTTTCCAATATATGAAGTTTATTGTCAAATTGGTTTTCATGTAACACCCAGTGCTCATCCCAATCCAAAGGCAAGGGAATTAAAAGCAAAAATGAACTACTGGGACCTTATGAAGATAAAAAGCTTCTGCACAGCAAAGGAAACAACCAACAAAACTAAAAGGCAACCAACGGAATGGGAAAAGATATTTGCAAATGACATATCGGACAAAGGACTAGTATCTAAAATCTATAAAGGGCTAACCAAACTCCACACTCGAAAAACAACCCAGTGAAGAAATGGGCAGAAGACATGAATAGACACTTCTCTAAAGAAGACATCCGGATGGCCAACAGGCACATGAAAAGATGCTCAACATCGCTCCTCATCAGGGAAATACAAATCAAGACCATCCAACTCTTGATTTAAGCTCAGGTCATGATCCCAGGGCTGCAGGATTGAGCCCCATGTTGGGCTCCACACTGAGTGTGGAACATGCTTGGGATGCGCGTGCTCTCTCTCTCTCTCTCTCTCTCTCTCCCTCTGCCCCTCCCCCACTCACATGAGCACTCTCTTTCTCAGAATAAACATAAAAAATAAAAATAAATTGTGATTTTTTAAGATCTCTGGACATCAGAATTGAGACAAGTGAGGAGAAGTTGCAAGGCTACTGCAATACTGTCAAAATAAAGAAGAATGATCCCACAAAAGCTGTTGATCAACAGTCCAGCTGCTGCTTGAAGCGCTTAGCTCCTCACCCCTTGAAGGATTCAAGCAAGGGACTGATCAACCATCAAGGGTAGTGTCAGACGGATTTCTTCTCTGAGATGGGAAGCTAGAAAGAATGACCTCCCAAGTCCCTCCTTCAATTTCTATGATTCCTATACCAACACTTCATGAAAAGGGCTCAGCCGACCATCTAAAGCCATTTGGCTCAATCAACATTCAAAGAAGGCTGGTTTTGCCAGGACTCACTTTCAAATCTAGTGGTAGAGGTCATCTCATCACAGGAACTCTAGGTGACACAGTGTTCTGTAGAACTGAACTAGTCCTTCACCTTGACCAGCCATAGTAGCTAACCCTGCAGGCTGAATGGCAGAGCCAGCTGACCACAAAAGGCCTCTCCAGCCCCATCTTTCCACAGTTCCACGTCTCCCTTCTCTGTCTGGCTGAGTAAATTACTACAAGAAATACCTCCCTCAAAGACCTATAATAAAAAGATTCAAGAGGACAACAGCAGAGTGGAGAAGCATTCAGGAGAACTTGGGGATGGAAATTCCCCGTCGGCCTTAATGCTGGAGAATTTACTTTAGGATGTAAAAATAACACGTACTGCTATATTTCTTCACTTTATTTGCTCTCCTCTGCAGAGATTACAGCTGTGTGCGCAGCGTCGTAAGAGTGGAGAAGGTCAGGTTGACAAAACTTCTTGGTGGGGAATAATCGTTAGCCCTCCAAATATATGTGCCTTGCAACTTCCAGGCCACAAAAGCAAACTCTGGTTTGGAAAATGCCAAGTCTCATCTCCAAGGAAATTCAATAACTTCCAAATGGCCCCACGATCACATTTGTGTGGTTATAATAAACCATTAAAAACATTAAGGAATAATTCAGATTGAAAGAGCTTTCAGGGTTACGATTTTTTTTTTTTCTTCTCAGTTTTGGCCAAGACAATATAAACCTCAGTGAAGAAAACGCCTGCTAAAGAAAACAGGAAAATGATAAAATTAGACCTGGTTGAACTTGCTTTTTATCCACCAGTGACTTAAGAAAACGGTAATATTGAGGCAGGAAGAAATATATTTCATAGCTTCTCTGCGAAAGAAAATGTACTTGTTCCCAGGTTTCAAGTAGTTTGGGATGGTTCTAAAGAAGCAGATTCTTTTTGTGGGGAGCATTGTCCTCTCAGACCAAACACAATAACTGTCTGCGAGTCTGGGCAGGTTTCAAAGGAGACTGTATAGGGCACACAAGGAGTGCTATTCAACACATCAGTCCCAAAGCTGTATTTAGAAGCCAGAAATGAAAATGGTTTGAGGAGTTGGTGAGCAAAGTTACTGTATTCCCCGAGAATAACGGCCCATCCACAAAGTCAGCTCTCAGACTGAAGTTCTAAGAAAGCCCAAACCCTCCAAAGAATTCCAGCCCATCCCAGAATTAAGGCCCCAGAATGTTACAACAGCTGGAACACCAAAGATCACCATCTTTCAGACCTCATATGAAGCCACAGCATGATAAACAAATTCAATAAAATTACGAATTGGCAAACTGTTTGCAACAAATGTTATTTCCCGGATAACAAGATGGATAACGTACATTCTGCAACATATGCGAGGAATTATTGAAAACAGATGTAAATGTTCTCAAACTCGAGTCTTTCTTTGGCACAAATCTGAGTACGTTGATTTTATACTTTGCTTTACAGCAGTGCCCCCAATGTACCTCAAGTAGTAACCCCTGCACTGAGCAGAGGACGTTCCTGCCACCCTCCCCTATTTCCTCATACCTGTGATGGAGACACTGGGGATCTCTTCCAAAAGCCCTTCCATAAAGAACCAAATAAAACTTTGAATCCTGAATTAAATGGCAAAAGCAAGGATGAACCACAAGCGGGGGACAAGAAGGACATTTAAATGACCCCAGCTCTAAAGGTCCTCTGCTAACACACCTACTCTGTGAAGAATACTCTCAAAAACCCCTGCTTGGAAACCAAAACCCTTTCCCCTTAGCTAAGTGCCACCTGCATTAGTCTTTTGTGTTGTCCCCAGCACCTCCAGCACCTGGAACCTCCACTGACTTGCCTATGTGGCAAAAGCAGCATGTCACCGCACCCTCTCTGCCACACAATCAAGATTTTTCTAATTGTAAGGAAAACAGTCTCCTGAGCACGCACAAAAAAACACGCAATGTGCAATCATCACATTTTGGAAATGGGGGCCCAGAGAGGTATTTTCCATGAAAAGTAATTTACATTTTTCAGCTACAAATGCATCTTTTCTTCTGAGAAGAATCATCTGTACAACAGATTTGTATCTGAAAATAGAAGGCCGGATTTATGCAAAAATGATCTCAAGGGATCATCACAGAAACACAGAAAGTAATTTTCTGCCAAAATTACACAGAGCACTCACAGAGATGTTTTTCAAATATGACCACTAAATACATAAAATACACAAATGAAATGGAATTAATACAAACTGAGAGTTCTACAGCAATCTGAAATTAAGGAGTTTGGGGATGTCAGACGAAATATCAGAATACAATTCTTGGGAGTCTAACAGTTAAAGAAATGTCAAAGCCCATATATTTCACACTAAACAAAAACAAAAACAAAAAAACTCTTGGGGGTTCCTGGGTGGCTCGTCGGTTAAGTGTCCAACTTTGGCTCAGGTCATCATCTCACAGTTCATGAGTTCCAGTCCCGCAAGGGGCTCTGTGCTGACAGCTTAGAAGAGCCTGGAGCCTGCTTCAGATTCTGTGTCTCCCTCTCTCTCTGACCCTTCCCTGCTCATGCTCTGTGTGTCTCTCTCTCAAGAATAAATAAACATTTAAAAAAATTAAAAAATAAAAACACCTCTTTTTGCTTTTCCAAGGATCAGCCCCTCCAGTTTACTTAAATATGGCACCAAGTGCAATGGACAGTAAAAGTTAATTCTCTAAAATGCTCAAACTGTGTTAATCTGCCCAGATACAAAACCCTTACTATCACTCACAGTAGTGATGAGTAAGTTGAATCATAAAACTTTAAAGACAATAGTTTACAGCAAAGAGCTCCACAGGCCCAGCATCATAAAACAAATTATGAGTGTTGAGCCAGTCTGGTAAGGTGTCTTAATAATGATGCCACTTGAAAATCAAGTAACCAAAGGAGTAGGGGCCATTTCTAATTACCCTATTCCTTAAAAAGCAGCAATTCTTAGGGGCGCCTGGGTGGCTCAGTCAGTTGAGTGACTGACTTCAGCTCAGGTCATGATCTCATGGTTTGTGAGTTCGAGCCCCGCGTCAGGCTCTGTGCTGACAGCTCAGAGGCTGGAGCCTGCTTCAGATTCTGTGTCTCCCTCTCTCTCTGCCCCTCCCCCACTTATGCTCTGTCTCACTCTGTCTCAGAAATAAATAAACATTTAAAAAAAATTTTTTAAAAAGCAGCAATTCCTAGTGACTTGGTGCAAAGAAAACCAGCAAGTTAGAAGAGAAGGAGCTGGGCCAGGACTGGAGATATTTGGGTTCTCAGGACCGGCCCTGCACTTAAACCATCTTGGGCAATCCATTCACCTTCCTGAGGCTTCAGTTTCTTCTTCTGTGAAAGAACAAAGAGTTATACCAAGAAGTCTCCCAAGATTCCTTGTAGTTTCAATATCTAATATGCGGCAGATACATCACGGTAGGATTAAACAACACTCACCCCTTAATTTTTGAGGAGGTCAAATCCCACCTATGATCTAAGAATGAACCAAGAATCACTTCTGAGACCCCCTAAAGCCACCAGGCACTTTTTCTTCTACCAGAAGATAGGAAATAAGCTCCATTTGATAGACTAGAAAGGGAGCAGGAGACACAGAAAGTCCCACCTCTATTTGTCTTTACTTTGACGTTCCACATGCAGCCTCTGTTTATGTGGGCTGTCAGCCTTTGATTTCCACTGTAGTTTGCAGCACGGGGGTCATTGGGTAACCTCTGCCTTCGAGAATCTTATGAGCTCTCAACCCCCAGGCCAACAGTGCCTATGTATCTGGCGGGCTTCTCTTTGACAGTCTCCAGCACTTGGCAAGAGAAGATCGAAAAGATGCAGAATAATGTCAACTCGAATAGTAATCTGTTAGGTGAATGGTTCTCTTGCTTACTACACAAGAGTAGGTTATGGTTTCATATATCATGTTCAATGTGCAATAGATATTTTTTTCAACCATTCATATTAAACTGGTGTAAATGTTTTTATTCCTTGCCACATTTCTGGGTGGTAAGCTCGGGCTCTCCCAGGAATTTGTTTGCTTTAAAATGCCATGCATCTCCAGGCGGCCTTACCTCATAAAAAATGGGCACGTCTTCTAAATGAATTTCCCCTTTTTTGCAGTTAATAACTAACCAACACAGCAGAAATACACCATGTGTGAAGCCCTGTTTACTATAGGTGGTAAATCACGTGCCTAACGTCCTGTAATTCATTCTGAATACTGTAACTCCATTCACTGTGACACATTTTGCTCTGTGCTAGAAGGCATTAATACCACCCCAAATTTGTGGTGAAGCTGATTCAGATTCAGGGTCCTGTTCGAGGAAATGCATTTGTTCAGGAGAAAGAAAGTGAAAAGGGCTTTTTAAGGAAATGTCATGACAATTTGCACTCTGGAACAAAGACCCTGTTACCCTCACATGGCCCTTGCTCACAGGTCAGTCTCCAGAGAAGGCTATGATGTAAGTAAGGTCAACTCTGGCCTCTTGTGTCATCTGTCCTTGGGTTCCATCTCTCCTTTTCAGTCTTTTCCATTCTCCACAGCTTACACTTAATCACTAAAAACTCCTCTCTCAAGGTGTCACCTGACAATGAAGGTGTTAAGATTACACGACTCCTTGAAATAACTTCTTGTTGACCCAGTTCTTAGGTCTAAAATATCTTTGAGATCCCCAACTGTTAAAGTATATGAGGGCTGCTCATTAGGGCAGGTATGCAAGCCTCTGAAGTAACTTTATACAGTTGTCCCTACTTATCAGCCATAACTCTGTACCTAATGGAAAATATTGAGAAATGCAGCAATCAGCCCCAATGGTTCCACACTCCTCCACTGGATGGTAAAGGGTTCCAATCCTGCCCTCTATCCGTAGTCAATTTTCTGGCTCTACAGTCACTCTTTCCAGATTTCTCATAGCAATGTGCTGGGGCTGAGGTTTACAACTTGTTTAGAGAGAAGAGGCTGGTGATAAAAGGGAGCACATGCCTGAAGCACCTCCAAGACACCAGGGGAATCCTTGGTTCTCTCTCTTTGCCTACAGGAGTGAATCACAGAGGAAGTATCAGGACTTCCTGGACTGCTTTTAGGTCCTGCTATGTCTTCCAGAATCCTTTCAACCAGAGTTCAGCAACCTTTTTCTGCAAAGCTTCAGATAATAGATACTTTATGCTCTGTGAGCAATACAGCCTCCATTGCAACTAGTCATCTCTGCCACTGTAGCATGCAAACAGCCACAGACAGCATGGAGACTCCCATGCAAACAGCCACAGACAGCATGGAGACTCCCATGCAAACAGCCACAGACAGCATGGAGACTCGCATGCAAACAGCCACAGACAGCGTGGAGACTCGCATGCAAACAGCCACAGACAGCGTGGAGACTCGCATGCAAACAACCACAGACAGCATGGAAACAAATGGGCATGGCTGTGTGCCAATAAAACTGTTTATAAAAATAGGCAGTGGGCCATACTGGGAACCCTGATCTAGACGGGTGCTGTCCAGTAGAGAAATGAGCCACAGAGATCGTTCAAAATTTTCTAGTAAGTCACACACTCACACACACACACACACACACACACACACAAGTGAACAGCAGTTTTAATAATGTATTTTATTTAAACTAATATATTATCGTTTCAACATGTAATGAAAATAAAAGAGCAATGATGAGCTACTTTGCATTCTCTTTTTGGCTAATTTTCAGTGCGTATTTTACACTTACGGCACATTTCAATTTGCCACATGTCAAGTGATGAATAGTATGTGTAGCTAGTGGCTGCTACATTTGATAGTATGCATCGAGACTTGCCCTTTTCTTGCCTGCTTTAGGCACCATGGAAAGGAACAGTCAGGGTCCTGATCACCAAAGGGCTGCCTACATCATCTCTTCCAGAGATGGGTCCCAAGTCACTGACATCTAGGACTTCAGCAGAGCCATTGATGCCAAGAATCACCTACCAATCACCAACATTCAATGGAGAATGTGGAAAGGGAACATTTCCCGTAATTGGCACATCTCTAGAAGAGACTTTTTTTCTTAGTCAAAAAAGGTAAGGCAAATTTAAAGGCATTTGAGGAGGGCGATTGAACACTAAAATCATTTTTCCAAAAACAAACTCTTTTCACTGCTTTAATTTTGCTTTCTCTACCCTCCTATTCCTCAAAATCTCATGTTACAGATTCAGAACGTTTTCCTATTGGATATATGGGTAATCACTTCCCACTACCACCAATAGCAAACTCTTACTCTTGAAGCACCTCTTTAATTTTAACAAATGCTCAGAAAATGTCACTGGTGGTGACCTTTCCAGTACCAGGCCCCCCAAATACCACCATTTCCCCATCTATGCTCCTGTCGTTTAAACATAATCCTCCTCGCGCAGACAAAGGTTTGTTTAGTAGGATGGAAGAAGGGAGGAAGTTGAGAGAGCTTTCACTACAATTTTTATTGTAATAAAAAGCCATCAAGACGTTTGCTTTCTTTCCTTATGTTTTCAACTTACACGAGATTCTTTTTAAAAGCATTCTCTAAAATGTGCCTAAAGTAATCTTTTCCATAGGGAAACACAAACCTAACAAAACAGCCCTTTGTTTCAACTAACATTTAGCAAATAGAAAATAGCAATACCTGGCAGAGTCCTGGGCCTGAGGAAGTTGGGGAGGCCAAACTCACTTTTCACATGGCCCCCACTTCACTCATGAGGGGACGTGAACACCCGCTAATGGATTTCAGCATGCCCTACAATGTTAGCCGCCATGACGTCACTAGTACCAGAGCCAGCACCTATAAAAGATCCTTCCCTGGGATTGGGAGGAGGGGGAGACCACAGAAGAAAACCAGGAGTTCTCCTCCATCCCATGACAGGTCTTTAGTCTACCAGTGATGCAGACTGAAAAGAACATTGGCCCAGGAGTCAGGAAACGTCAGTCCCTGCAAGTTGGCTCCAAAGCCACTTGGCAGGGATGTTGGGAGGTGGGGGCGGGCACCTTTGGAGGATGGGGTGATGCTGGGCTAAAGCCTCTCTCAATCCTGAGACTGAGTACGATTCAATAAGATTGAATCTCTCAGACTCTAACAAACCAAGTCACCCACATGCCACTCAGTTTCCTTATCAGTAAATGAGAACAATACCACCTACCTAGAAGGGCTGTTGCCAAAAGTAAAAACAGAACACTGCAGAGTACCCAACACATAATCAATACGGGACAAATGACAGTTATTATATATTATTATCTGTGGAATTAGGTGGCCTACAATAAGACCCATGCAGGCTGGCTGGGGGAGACTGGCAGCTGACCCCACAACCCTTACCCGGCAGTCCCCTCTTTGCTGACACGGTTTGCCTTTCCTCTGCCTCATCTCCCCTAAAGTAAGCTGTGGGCGTGTGTCAATCATGGCCAACACAACATCAGAGGATGTTTTCTGGAGGACATTTTGAAAAAGGATCTCTCAAGGGCACCTGGGTGGCTCAGTTAGTTAAGCATCCAACTTCAGCTCAGGTCATGATCTTGTGGGTCATGAGTTTGAGCCCCACATTGGGCTCACTACTATCAGTGCAGAGCCCACTTCAGATCCTCTGCCCCTCCCCCACTCATACTCTCCCTCTCAAAAAGGAATATAAATTCAAAAAAGAGAAAGAAAAAGGATCTCTCAAATAAAAAGGGATGCACAAAAGAAAACATCCCTCTCACTTCTTCAGCAAGGCTTTGTTGTGTCTATCTGTGATTTGTAAAACCACCACACCCAGATTGTGGCTTTGAGGAAATAAGCCCTTGAACTAAGCCAACATGCTAAGGTTGGCAGAGAAAGACACATAAAGATGCTTGGTCCTTGACGTCAGTTGCTAACCAATCCCTTAACTGCTCAACTCAGCTTTACTCTTACATGAGAGAATAAAATGCCCTCTGCTGAAGCCACTTTTTTCTTGAGTTTTCTGTTGCAGTAAAGAGTAGTCTACCTACAATTGCCCTCAAGTACTACAATAGTATGACTATGAATCCAACTTCCTAATCTCATTCTAACACCCTCCTAAAATTCAACTTGTCTTACCTTCCCTCAGCTTCCTAATAGACATCAAATAGATGTTTCTTCTCTCACACACACCACACTCACTGTCTTTGTGTCTTTATACATTCACTATGTCTACATGAAATACTACCTCTTCCCCTTTCTTTAGGGCCAAATTCAAGTCCCAAGTACTCCAAAGTGCCTTATATGAATACTTTCAGCATATTTCTTCTCCATTGATTTCTATGGTTCTCATAGGTTGTATCACATGGTTTGTCATAAAATCATAGAATCACTGAACAAGCTTCGCTTAGTCTAACCTGTTGGGTGAGGAGAGAATTTCTTCAGATAACATCCTACAATACAAATAATCAACTTATTTCAGATTAAATAATTTCAGCAGCAAGGAGTTTGCCATTTTACAAGTGTACTTCACTACACTACTAGAATTTTCCTTATATTAAAACGAAATGTGACCCCTTGTAAGTAGTACACATAGGTTCCCTTAAATATTCTGGGTTGAGTTGTGGCCTCAAATTCCCCTTCAGAGCAGGAGTATCTTGGACAGACGTATTGCTTAGTCATGTCCCCAGAATTTAACACTGTGACTGTCACATCCAAGGCATTCAAAAATATGCTGAATAAGTGACACATCTGATCCTACCAACATTGCTTATGCAGCCAGAAGTAAATCATGACTCAGCATGGGTCAAATTTTCCCTTTACAAATGAAATCTTGCCATTTCCAACTGCACGGATAGAAGTAGAGGGTGTTATGCTAAGCAAAATTAGTCAGAGAAGACAATTATCATATGACCTCACTCATATGAGGACTTAAAGACATAGAATAGATGAACACAAGGGAAGGGAAACAAAAATAATATAAAAACAGGCAGGGGGAAAAACATAAGAGACTCTTAAATATGGAGAACAAACAGAGGGATACTGGTGGGGTTGTGGGAGAGGGGGGTGGGCTAAATGGGTAAGGGGCATTAAGGAATCTACTCCTGAAATCACTGTTGCACTATATGCTAACTTGGATATAAATTTAAAAAATAAAGAAAAAAAGAAAAACATTTTCCCATTACTGTTTGTAGAACTGGGAATTAAAGCTGATGTTCAGTCTCTAATAGTTATGTGAAGTAAAGATCCATAAGCTCAGGAACCATATCGTGGCCATGACTGCACATGAACATATGACCACATAGAAATCTAATGGGGTGGAGCAGGAGAAAGTAAACATACTAACAGAACAGAGAGGAGCTCTAAGAATCAAAAGTACTATGGCTCTAGGGAGCTTTCAAGTTCCTGTTCTAGTCCCCCATGAGACCTAGTTAAGTGTTTAGTCTTGAGGTTCCCTAAGATGACCCTGTGCCAATTCCTGGGGGGTTTTTTGTTGTTTATTTGTTTGTTTGTTTTTTACTTAAAAAAGATTGAGAAGGTTTGTCACTTACAATCAAAAGAACCTCGGCCAAGGGCTTCAGCTAACTCAGTATGAGAATAAGGGTAAGTGTTTACAAAAGCTGTCTCTGAATCAAAACAGTTGGAGGCAGAGGAGAAGAATGGATTAACTACTACCCTTGCCCAGAACATATTAGAACAACTGAGCAAAAGCACACCCTTGTTGCTCCCCTACCACACCATGCCTCCTCTTTCTGCCAGTGTAGGAAAATTGCCCCCTATCTTTTAAAGCCATAAATGGCTGAGCAGACCTGTGGTCATTCCATCCCCCACTTTTTCCTGGAAAGTCTGGATCAACCCCATCTGTGGGAGTGCCCCCAAAAGACCTGGCTTCTCTGAGCTCATAGCACAATTCAGCAACACTAGTCAATAAAGGCAACCCTCAGGCCAAAGACAATTCTAATCCTTGCTCCCTTTTTATCTCCCCTGGAGTCACCGACTTCCCTTCTAGTGACTTGTGTGCTCTTCTGGAGCACCTAGCCTTATGAACCTTTATAGGGTGTTGCCAACCATAACTCTATTCAGCTAAAAGACCTAAAAATAAATGACTGTAATGGCAAAATGACTGGCAGCTGGAGATTTCTGGGGCAGATGATGCCAACTGGCACTCCCTCCAATGATACCACATGAAGGATATGTTCCACCAAATCATAAAACTCCTTCTGATCTTGTTTTAGTCATTTACCATGTGTTGGGTATTTTTTCTAGACTCAAATCTCAGCTCCTCTCCTTACCAACAACATAATCTTGGGTAAGTGACTTAACATCTCAGCACCTGCATGACCTCTCCTACAAGACGGAGATAATAGCAATACCTTTATCACAGAGTGTTAGTGATCATCAAGGGAATATATACACAAATTACTTTAAGTTCGCTGGAACATAGCATTGAATAAATATTAATTCATATTTATTAATGTGAATTATTCAGTCAAGATAGGCTACATTATACAATAATAAACATCTCAGTAGCTTTTATTTCTCTCTTGTTCTAAATGTCCAGTGTGAATTGGCTGGTGGGGAAGGGGCTATTATCACTGTAGTCACCTAAGAATCCAATCTAACAGAGTCTCCAATACCTTACAAGGCTGGTCTCTCAATAAAAGCCTTTAGGGTTTCCCATAGCAGAAGAAAAGGACACTGGTTATGGGGTCTTAAAAGTTCCTATCTAAAAGTGACACAAGTCACTTGTCCTGAACTAACCACTGTAAGGCACACCAAATCTCAAGAGGGAAAGAAAGTGTAACTCTCCTATGCACAAAGAAATATTGGTGAGCTCTAGTAACATCTGCCACAACTATTATTACTCTATACCAGGCCCTATGCAAGACATCCACACTCTATGAGTATGTCACACATTTACCCGATTTTGACATCATACCCTAATGTAACAAAATCACTGGTTTATGCTGGACGTGTGACTTTAATTTCCTTGCATGTGCATGTAGAGAAAAGAATTTTTTGGGGGGACTGAATCTAGTGAACATGAAAAATCCAGCTTGTTCAGCTCAAGGATTTTGTTAAACCAGTTGCTTGGTAGAAAAGCAGCAGTTTCCAGGCAGAAAAACCACCTGGAAAATGGACTAAACTGACTTGTTATTTGGTAGTAATTTTGAATAATAGACTACTCTTTCTCTACTTGGAAAACTGGTGGACACAAGCTTTTTTGTGCCCAACACTTCTGTTTTTTGGAAGATATCACTGTAAACACAGCAATGCTAAGACACAAGAGCTCCAATAATGTGCAACAATTTTCCTAAAACTGCAATAGAAAAAAAATCAACTGAAACATGAAAATTTAAAGCCCTATTACCTGCATTTCGCTCTGTAACATCCCACTTCCCATCATTTCTAACACGCATCTTAAGTGTGCTAATTGGAAAGGCCCTGCCATGTATACAGCTCTGTTTTCAAGATGACAACTGCTTTGCTTTTATCACTGGGCTCAATACCAAGAGGGGAATCATTTTCAAAATTCAAAGCGTTTTGATCTGGCTTTGTCAACTGGCTGCCTGTGCTTGGTGGGTATCCTGTCTTAGAGAGAAAACATGAACATTTCAGGTGGTGGGGCTGAGGCTAGGGCAAAAAAACCATCCCTGAATGGCTGAGTGGGGAAAAAGGTGTCCTAAGATTAAAAACAAAAGTCAAATAACACTAATAGGCTGCCAAATTACTCCCTTCCCCCTTTAGGGAAAAAAAAAAATACTAAATATGCTACAAATGTTCATTGAAAAAAAAAAAAAAAAGAGTCATTAATAAATCCCAGAAAGGAAGGCTCAGGCAGCTTAAGTCCCACCCAAGAAAACAAGCAGGGAGACTTGCTCAGTTTCCACTCATCTCCTCCAAAATGACAAAAATGTGGGGCAGATGACAGCTGATGTGTGGTCTGGTGACTCAAGCCTATGAAGGACTCTCAAAAAAACAAGATTAATCCATGTTTCTCTTTTACTAACAGAAACATAATAAAGCCACATCTACCAGACAGAAAAGTAGGATCTTCCAAGTTCAAGGGCCCTGAGCCCAAGAGAAGGAAGCTCTTTACTTTTTACCCTGCAAAACTGGTATTCCCAAATGGTTCACACATGTAGGACTAAGGAATGATACCAAACATTCAAATGAAATCAGCAATGAAAACTCAGGAATATGTGTTTCCCTATGGTGACAAATGGATTAAGTATCTGTATTGGGGGCCACACGCTTGCTTCAATTTTCACCAAGAAATGGTGTGTTCAGCATGACGAAGATCCAGCTTTTTAATCTGGCAGAGCTTTCTCTAGGGTAATACCTAGAGATCCTATTTTGATTATCTCTTCAACACACCCACTGGAACAAGTATAGCATGTTTAGTAGAAGGCAGCAACTGATAGCCAGCTTTTCAGCACATGATTCATGATGAGGTAACTTTGGATATCTAAAAGTACATGCAAACTTGGTCAAAGAGACATCAAATACAGCCTAAAGAAAACATGAATGTTTTATGGGGAAGGTCAATTTCTCAAACGGACCTGTGGAGTGAAGCATCTTGTTTCTAGATACATCTGTAGAATACCACTATCTCTCCAGATACAAACCCTCAACTCTTCTGGCAAATATAAAAAGGAGATCTAAGCTTGTTGTAAGTTGGCAAGAGTCCTTAAGTCTAAAGCAATGGTTCTAACATTCTATTGGTTTTTGAGGAACTCACCCAGCAGCTTCTCAAAATATGGACAGACTCTAAGGTATCCCACAAGGGATTCTGAATGAAGCCCCAGGTGGTTTAGATGCAGGCAGTCCACAGGCCACACTTCAAGAGACTCCGGTCTGCTTCTTTCATCCCAAGGGTCAGGCAGTGCAGGCAACTCTGAGTGGGCCTCTTTCAGAAAAGAGCCTCCTGAGAACAGCAGCCTCCCCATAGCACTCCTAGGTGCTGACAGTAGCTGCAATGCCATCCTCCCAGCACGCCAGACACACCCTCTCTTTGGATCACCTGACCTCAGATTTGCCTGGCTCATCCTCTTGCCTTTTCCTGGTCTACTAACATGATCCATGTTGTCCATGACTGACATCCTCACCTGACAGATGTTGTTCTGAAGAGCCCTGACCTGACTCCAAGACCCAAAGTGACTCCTCTAGGAAACCTCTGGATTCTCCCTAGGTCTCTAAAATTGCCACGACCTATGCCCACATGCTCCACCGAGGCATTTCTTGTCCACCAGCTCTGCTCCTACCTGGGTTCCTTGTTCACCTGGAACAAAGCCAAAGAGAGATGGAATGATCATATAATCTAGTTGTAGGGCAATGAAAATTTCAAGGCATTGAGGAACAGGTATGGGGGCAAGAGGTCCTGCTTGCCCCCAAACACACAGTGCATACATCACTGAATTTCAAAGTCTCATACTCAACTCTCAGCTAAACCAGGAAGCACAGACTACATAGATAATCAGGCCCCAACAGAAAGTGTGTGTGAATAATGGAAACAAACAAAATATAGATTCTAGAAGCTCTGTCGATAATCGCCGGCTGGATTCCCACTTCACCATTTAACTATAAATCCATACTCACTAAGGATTGTATCAGATCATAAATACCTGTTTATATCATGTCACCACATTCACAATTGCCCCAGAAAATCATTAACTGGCAAAGAAAGTTCGCAGTTTGGAAGAGAGTGGTAATGAAATGCTCCTCTCTGCATTTCCTACTCACGGTTGAAGGAGCAGAAAGAAATCTCGAAATATGTATTTTAGCATGCAGTCATAAATATCTACCACCCTCCCAAAGACACATTGCATGTGCTAATTTATACCAGGCTAACTTTTTGTTTCATGCTATATTGATGGGCTTGACAGTTTTTCGAAGAGTTTATAACTGCAGCAGTGTTGATCTTATTTAAAGAGAATATTAAATCAAATCCCTTGTCATCGGCATAAAATCTCCTATAGCATCAACAAAAGGCGGCAGTTTTTATTGATTCCCCGATACAAAAGATGTATGAAGTGGACTGATGCTGCTCTGCCAAAAAAAAAAAAAAAATCACAATTAAAGCCCCATGAAAACTATTAGTCATTGTAAAGGTCATCATTGACTTTTAATGGCATCCTAAAGGGAAACAATATGTTTCACTTCAACATCCAGGGCCGAGAGAATAAAATACTGTATTTCCAGGGTGGGCATAGCAGAGGGTACACCAAGAAGCCTTACATCAATACTTGTTGTATCAAAAGGCAACCTAATAAAACATAATTCAGATCATTCAATTCACTGTCCACAATCATGATAAGGGAATTTCCAGGGAAACAGCTGATAAAAAGTGAAAAATTCACGCACACAACCAGATGTGCTCAGTCTTCCTGAATGAGCCCAAACAGAGACTGGATCTGCCACGTAGCCAAGGGTTTTCACTCTTCAAGACCCAAAGAGGGACGACTTACAAACCAGGAAGGGGGAACACGGGTGTGAGCTCAAACGAGGATGTGAGCTCCATGTGCCAGAAATGGACAGGTCACTACTTCCTCAGGACCTCAGCTTCCTTACCTGTAACAGGATTGAATCTAGCTTGATTCCTCTCAGATCAGTGATAGCAAACAGATTTACTCTTGCATACTAACTCTGATTGCTGGCCTATCATCTGTTTGGACTTAGGTCTTCCTCATCCCAAAATGAGAGGTGTGCTGTATTGAGTAGGACTCTGAGTCAGCACTCAGGCACAGAGGGCCTTGGTGATCTAGTAATATGCTCTCTGGGTGCCAGAGGGGCCACAGCAGCAGCTGAGCAAGCCCTTAGCCCCAAGATGGCAAATTCTGTAAAATTCACCTCAAGAACATCGTAAAGAGAGTGTAACTTACCATCCATTGACTCATCCAAAAGAAATTCTTTTGTCTTCAACCAAGGCTCTCTACAAAGTTCAGGCCTCAGCAGGGGTTGGGGATGGTACTTATGAGTAAAGGAGAAAAGTCCCATGAACAAAACCAGGAAGTCAACCATTGAAATTCCATCTATGTTTGCTCACATTCTGGAGCCTTGGGAACTCTTCCAAAAATCTCCTATTCAGAAGAGAATATATTATTTTCACCAACTGTTTTGTTTATTCAATAAGGAATTCCTAAGGACCTACTTAGTACAAAGAATTGTGCCAACTGATATGAGGAAGCCATCAGAAAGGTAGCAAGCAGTGGTTAAGAGCTTGGCCCTGGACTGGAACCATCAGGCTTCAAAAACCAGGCTTTTCCACGTGCTAGTTGTGTGACCTTGGACAAGTTAATTAACCTCTCTGAGCCACACTATGTGAATCTGCAAAAATAGTTCAAGAGTATGTTCCTCATTGGACTACTTCAACTTATAAAAGTGGTCACCTCTGTAAAGCGTTCATCCCATACCTGTTTTAGCAGCATTCTATCTCTGTTCAGGCCACTCCTGAAAGCTCCAAACGCGCATAGGCAGCAGCCCCCTCCTGATCATCATTTACAGGTTTCAAAGGTACCTCAAAAGTCAGTGTACCAGAATCCAATGTATAATCTTCTCTCAACCTCACTACCACCAAAGCCACAACAGACCAAAATCCACCTGGTCCTCAAAGTGTTTCCCATCCAAGTGAATGTCCTACCAACCACCCACTTAATTGATAGTGTCATAGGAAGCTGATGTTTCTAAAGATCAAAAATGGCAGAACATTGGCAATTTAATGAATTTCAACCCAATGGTTCTAAGCCAGAATCTAGATGTCTTCCTGGGCATCTTCTTGTTTGCTCCTTCAATGCCACTATCTCAAGCCCTGCGAGCTGGGTCTCAAAGTACTTCCACACACCACCTCTATGTCTACCACCACCATCCTAATTCAAATCCCCACTATTTCACCTAGAGAGCTACAACACCCTCCAAATAGTCCTTCCACTTTCACCACTACAACCGATAGACAGTCTATCTGGTACAACGTGGCCATCATGACTTTACAAAACCAGAACTTGATTTTGTTAGTTTCCTGCTGAAAACATTTCAGTAGCTGTGTGTGGCTCATAAAACAAAGACTAGGAAGCTTCAGGGTTGTGCTGGGACTAACATGTCACCTTCTCTACCTCTCTGGCCTCATCACGTCCTCTACCTGCTCCCTCTACTCCAGACACAGTGACCTCCATCCAGTTTTGGAATGTGTCCAAGACCCTGTTCATGCCATTTCCTCTGCCTGGAACCATGTTCCCTTCCTATTCTGCCCTCTCATCTCAGCACAAACATTGCTCCCTTAGGGCCTGCTTGATGGGAGTAAACCCCACTCAGTCATACTTAGACATACTTACAAGGACTGCATATGCTTGATTTAATGCTCTGCTGTTGCCATCATGAAAGTTTTAATTTTGGAACAAGACATCTTGCATTTACATTTTGCACTCGGGCATGCAAATTATGTAGCCAGTCTTGTTCTCAGGGGAGCCTTCATGGACCCACCCAAATAGCTAAAATGCCCCTTCCCAATCCCTTACAGTGCCACGTACGTATTCATCTTCTCTACTTGATGGTCTTCTCTACTTGAACCTAAGTTCCATTAATCCAGGGTCCATGTCTGATTTTTGATTACCACTTCATCCCTGACACCTAGCATCCAACAGGCAATCAGTAAAAATTGGCTGAATAACCATTTTTATTGTTCCCAGTGTCATTACTGCTATTACCCTGTGCCATTAAGGCTAAGAGCCAGCAGGGGAAACACAAGAACTATACAACGTGGCAGTGGATAAGAACAGAACACACCAACTGTAGGGAGGCTACGGGGAGCTGGCACAGGCAGTGCCTGGGAGCATGTGTGCATCTGCGAGGGCAGAAGTTAGGGGAAGGTGGTCCCTCCAATAGAAGGAAGAGCATAACAAAAGCATAAATGGGAATGGAAACTAATGGGAGGTGGAACATTCTGGCACAGGAGCTTCACTGCGGAGCAGAGTTAGTCAAAACTGGGGAAAGCCCTGAACCCAGGCTAGGGAGTTCACATTTTCCTGAAGTGTGGAGGCAATAAATGCAGTGTTTTAATTAGGGCAGTTCCCTATGAAGCCTTAAAAAGTGTGAATATCATTACTCAAATAATTGCAGAAAGATGATTTTCTAGCTATGCATAGGGGGAAAAAAACACAAAGTTTGAGCATAGCACAATACCTTTGTCTTTCCTGGAACCATATGTTAAAACGTGCCTAATAGAAATATGCTTCCATATTATACACAAATGCACGTTAAGCGCACTATACTTTTCAAAGTGCTTTCAAACACACTGCATATAAATGGCTCTCAGCCACCTTTGACGAGCTCCTCATCAATTGATCAAGTGTTTGGTCATCTCAGCTGACATCTTCCAGCTGGTACTGCCCTAGAAAGACGTTTCCCAGATGAAAGACACATATGTATTTCTCCAGAAGGCAGGAACAACTCATCTGCAGCAACCTGCATCAAAGACTCATACTGGCAAAGGTGTTTATTCTACTCAGGGTTGTGGTTGTTACTGCTTAAATTCACCAAGACAAAGGTGAATTTTTCTAAAAATAAAAAGAATATCCTTTAACAAATGAACAATTCACAAATACCCACATACTGTGTGCCTCTCTAACAGAACCCAATTGAGCAAAAATGGTCTTATTGTGATGTACAATAAGATCCCAGTGTTCAAAAAGTGCACTTAACTCATTACTCAGAAATATGTCCATTGCTCAAAATGGATAGCTATTTAATTTCAACTCAAAAATGGTAGGGAGAATGGCAAGCCTCTGTTTACACACTCCTTATTTAAAATCAACATAAATACAGGTAGATTATGTTTTCCATCTGAGGCAGATCAAAGAACACAATACCGTGAAGCCTCAACATTATTCTGCTCCATTCCCACCGCCTCCTATATGAATTCTTGTCATTACATCAATTTAATCCCCTGCCATTTTAGGCCACTGTTCGTCAAGCTGAATGAAAGCACAATAGCTGGTGTTTAACGTGACGGTGTTCCTTTTTCCAACCTGCCTCCTTGAAAGTAAAAGTTTGTAGAATGTACAAAATTTTCTTTACAGCTCATTTGAGATGCATAAACAATCCCAGAGACAGCAAAGAACAAAAATAATAATTTGTTGTTTCAAGGAGCTGGGCTGCTTGAGACAGCCATGGAATTCCAGACCCCCTGTGGATGGCTGGGCCACGTGGGCTACTCTGCCCCCTCACTCACCAGGCGAGCCATGGCTGCCCAGGCCCTTGCCCTGTCTGATTTGCTGTGTCTCTACATCTCCTCAGAAGGGCTTACGTCTCTTGACAATCCCAGAGGGAAAATGATGCTTTTCCTCCCTGTACTGCATGCCCCTCCACCCACAAACCCTGGCCATATGCTTACTGCTCACTCTTTCTTACACGCTCCCTCCACTCACTGGGATTTAGAGCAGTGACAGCCACAGGATAGACCTCTGGCTAAAGTCACAATGAATTGAGAGGTGAGAACATACTCTGTACACTCACTCCCTAAAGGGATTCCAGAGCTCAAACAGGTAGAGGCCAGAAGCAGTTTAGGGAAAATCAAATTACATGTCAACCTAACCAGAGCAAGTTTTGCACTGCCCTCAAATTTACCAAGTGATACCTCTGCTGGCAGGACGTGTTTTGTGAGGGGGGGAAAGATAGACATAGAAAGGAGAGCCATTTTAAAAGCCTGAGACTCAAAATGGAAAAAACCAGGGGGTCAAAGAATCTCAAACTGCATTCTTTTCTTTAATTCCCATTGTATAAATAAATCAACTGTGGTTAAGATAGGGAGCTTCTAGCACACAGAACAACCATGTCCCATAACCACAAGTATTCACTGCAGCCTATGCTTTCAAAGAGGTAGTCAGGACTTCTAAGTCAAACCACCTGTCAAATAAAGGATGGAGGAAAAAAGGAACTTCAATAGACAAGTTACCTTGATCAGTCACCCAGAATCTTCTGGTGATGCTGTGCTGCATTAACAATACATTAATGGACGGAGGAGTCTGCACAGAGACATGTTTAGTAATTATTACAGACTGGAAGAAAATCTATAATCCCACCAGAAAGTTCAAAGATCCATCCCATATTTGCAGAGGAATGTATCCCCTTACCCAGGACCATCGACAGTTTGAGAACGAGTCCAGATGTAAAGAAACATGAACAATTAACACAAAATAAAGTATACAAGATTTCTTGAGGTTTTCAGGAACATACTAAGTTACATGAATGATGTAATCTTCAGGACAAAATACTAGAACCCCCAATTGAAGATAATGTATCTTCAAAGATAACAGAGAAGTCTTTAAAACTTCTCTATTAAAAAATCCCAGTTGTGAAAATACAGACCCTTATCACAGGGCCTGCTGTTTTGTGCATGAGTAAGCTTTCTCACATCAAATGAGTTACGTCCTTGATATTCATACCTCCCCCTCCCTCTCTCTCCCTTTCATTCTAAACATCGGAACTGCAAAAAAGGCCACATACAGAGGTTCATTAAGGAAGAAATGATAGTACGAGAAGTCACACAAGGTCTCTGGCTTCCAGGAAAGTAGCTTGTCTGGAATCAGTGACCTCAGAAGTCCCTCCCATCACAAGGCCAGCTGCCCAGCACCTCAGGACTCCGACGCCCTGGCACAGCTCCAACCACCCACCAACACCCAAGCCCTGTTGTACTTGTGACTCTTGCTAGCTACCAAGAGTTAGTAGTTAAATGCACTGCCTACTCAGGTGTCTGGAAATGTCTACTACTCCTGCTCGACTCAGATGTTCTGTCCATACCTGCCACTAACTGTCTTACACTATAACACGTTTACCTTAAAGATTTCTTTAGTCTCGTGTGAAGCACGGACTGATGCATGTTCAATGAGCCACAAACATACATACTTCTTTCTGGCCAGTGAATTCTTTCAGGGGATCACGCACATGAACAACTCTGTGTTCTCCAAGCCCCTACCTTGTTAAGCCTCAGTATTTTTGCACTTAAAAAAAGGATCCCTGATTCATTTTACAGATGAGAAAACTGAAGTCCACAGAAGCTGATTAACTTGACCCTTGGCTTCACAGAAAACCTGTCACTATACTAGCACTGGAAAAGGTAGGTTCCCTGATGACCAAGATCTCCTAGCAAACATCTGCCAACAGCATGAGTGAAAAAGTAGTTGAGGTAAAAAGGAATTTGGAATGGTTTGCTGACCACAGGCCCAGGCTTTACCACCTGCCAACCTCCTACACTTCCCCAGCATTCTGGCCTGGGGCTGGCGAGCATCTCCCTCAACCCCTCAGAAAACACTATTGACAGGCAGGGAGTGCTGCCTCCGTGTACAGAGAAAATGACATTCCCAATCTTGACTCTTAACCTAAGCAACTCAAATTGGCCATCACAAAGAACCAGCATTTTGGTAAGGCATCTATCCTCCCAGGTGCAAATGTGGGCTTCTACCTACCTCAATTCTATGAGCCACCTCCCCCCTAAAACACATGTGGACCAACAGGGAGCCCTCCCAGAGCCAGCCCGGGGGGGCCCCAGTCCTTGGGAACAAGGGCACACACACGCTGGGGCTTTGAATGTGAGGAGACAGGAAAAGTGGAGAGGAGGACTCCTCAGTCGGGCCTGGGAGGAAAATCGAACCCTTGAAAATTGCAAAGCAAAAGATGCCAAGAGAGATTCTTCACTGTCACAGCTGCTTACCATAGAAATCTCTCCTCATTTTGGGATGACATCGGCAGACCTGATTTTTTGTCACCAGTCATTCCGCACTGGCTTTAATTATGCAGCACACCAACAGAAATTTTCTTTCTGATCACATAAATCACACCGCTGTGACACAGGGCTCAATAGGCTCGGCTGGAACAATGTGCTGAGAGCTATCGGCTCCATCGCTCAAGCCCACAAGGTGTATCATTTAGCCAAGAGTGATAATTAGACGCAGAATATACTGAAAACTGTCAATAGGCATGTCAATAGGAGAACTCTTAGCATCTAACACCCAGTGAATCAATGGTGTTTTTCAGCTATAAAATCAAGAAAATGATAGCTTTCAAATGAATGGTGGAAAGGAAACAGGAGCCTCCTTGGGGAGGAATAAAACAGCTCAATTTTCCCTTACTGAGTGCCTCTCCAACTACCTCACTCAATGGAAAAGGTCACAGAACATTACAGCAAAATATCTCTGAAACAAGATGTACAACAGCGCTGGGACATGACATGCTGCCTGGGCACCCCACAAAGGCCTCACTATCTCGGACCTGACAGGAGCAAAAAATGGGTCAGTAGGTGGCAGACCAGAACCGGAGGGGGAGGCCAAGTGAGGGAGAAGAAGCAGGGGCCTGAGCTGCAGGGGAAAGAGGTGTGCCCACTCACACAGAGGTGAGACTGCGTGCAGGGCGGGGGTACGGGGAGGGTGTCTGAGCCCAAGCACAGAGGAAGTGGGTACTTGAACCGGGTGCTGCTGAAAAGATAAGCTCTTAGCAATGCTCAGTTACATCTTACAATTGACGCAAATATTAACAGACAGTACTTATATGCTGCTTGCTCTTTGCCACTCAGGGCTCCAAGGATTCCACACATGTTAACTCATTTGATCCTTATGATGGTTCTGTGCAATTATTAGTGCCATTTTAGAGGTAAGAAAATTGAGGCACAGAGAGATTCAGTAACCTGCCCACAGGCACACAGCTAGTACGCGACAGGGCCAACATCTGCACCCAAGGAAGCTGCATTCTCACATACCACACTATGCCGCCTCTCGTGATGGCCAGGCAAGCACACGGTCACACTTGCTTCTTCTCTTTTAACAAGAGCAGCTGAGAGATGGACCTGTATGAAAGGTGGAATGGTATTACATATCCCTGGGCAATTCCTCAGGGTC